>NC_046164.1:16181674-16269174 GCF_011064425.1 Rattus rattus
CAGGCAGACTTATTTTGCTAGAAGGTTCCTTGCACCCAATGTTTAAAAAGCGCATGTGTGTTTTTGGGTTTTTTTTGTTTTTTGTTTTTTTTTAAAAAGCTCGTTTTCCTCCAATCTCCTCCCCTCCCTTCCAATTGTAAGTAGCTGATGTTTTGCTTGGCTCCTGCTCTATTTGCTGTCAAGAGGAATTTGACGCAAAAAATCATTTAAGCATGTATACAACCCGTGGAGGGATTCATTTGACCTCATTATACCGCAATAAAGAAGGAATCCAGTTTGTTAAATATCACCGAACCGCATGCATTTCATATCAGATCACAAGAGCAGTGCTTCAAAAGATTATTCAGAAGGTGCTTAGCAAGACAGAATGGGTTAACTTTGCTTGCCAGAAGGTGTTCTGACAAACACAGGAAAAGAGAGAGATGTGCGGGCCCCCTTTAAGAGCAGAGCAACTGAAGAAAAAAGAGATTTATGCTTTTAATTAATGGCAATTAAACCATGCCTGTTGGCTTGGCCTATGGCAACTGTTCCCTGTAAAAAGGAGGCCGGGCTGGTGACAAGCATTTGAATCCGCTAAGTTCTGTCAAGGGAGCTGACTCTGCAGGCATCAAAACCAAACTAAATCAATAAAAGAATTAAACTTTTATAAATTGCATTTTGACAAGTATCAGATGCCGTTAAGCTTTGATATTATGAATTCCTTGGAGGTGAGGCAAACAAGAAGGCCGCAGTTAGAGATCCAAACAATCAAAGGGGCTCGTTAACATGCGCTGTCAAACGCGTCAGTGCCATTAATTACTACAAATTAATGTGACTCTCTCCTCCTCTGGTGATTGGAATATAATCAGCCTGCTTTGTGGAATGAGCAAAGAGAACGTGTGCAACCCTGACAAAAAAAGAGTAAGTTTACAAAACAGTCCACGTCTGCAACCTCTCTGTTCAAAGCCTGGATGGCTTTCCTGTTGCCTTGCCCCCTGTGACCTCCCTTTACCCCACCTTCCCGGTTCCCGGATCTTCATGTGCTGCCCCCCCCCCCCGTGAGATGGCAGAAGGAGGCATCGGGCTCTTGCCAGTGATTATTGGAGCATAAAATAAATCTTTATTGTGCTTCATTGAGGTGTGGGGGAAATACAGTCCCAGCCACACTGATTTTTTTTCCCCCTAGGAAATGAAACCAGAGCTCCCACAATTTGGCTACTGGCTAACAAGAAAACTTTCTATAAGGCTGACATGTTACGGGGCGTGATGCTTCCTTGGTGGTGATGCAGTAGACAGGGCCTGTGGGGGGAAACAGGAACCCCAATTATGTGTAGGAAGGACGGGAGGTACCCAGCATGGTTCTAGCAGAATACCCCTCGGCATCTCGGGAGAGTCCGCAGCCAGAAATAACCAACACCTATCGTCCCTCATTTTAAAATAGAATGTGATTTTCATATTAGCAACAGACCGGCTTGTGGTTCTGTATCCTATGCCTGTCCAGTGAGATGTCACAGTACACCAGGGCTGAGCCAGTGTTTGCACCATTAAATGTAATTCAAAATGTAAAATAATTCTGAAGCCAGACATACTACAAATTAATTCATAATAACCTATCGTTGTGCACCCTAACAGTTTTTATCTCTAGTTAATTTTACTGGGCACTTAAATACTCTCCTTTTCTCGTAGTCTACTTCTTTCCTGTTTCTTTCTCTCTTTTTTTTTTTTACACAAAATGTTGTGAATCACTAACATATGGTTTCTCACATCCAAAGAGTCTCCAAATGTTTGTGCTTCATTTCTAGCTAATTGAAGAATGAAGTTTAGCCACAAAATATGGTGACTTAAAATGTAGGGGAGAGATGGCTCAGTGGGTGAAGGTGTTTGTCACCAAGCCTGACGGCCTGAGTTTGATCAGAATGTGAACAAGGGTGCACACTCACACTCACACACACACACACACACACACACACACACACACACACACACGAAAAATAAGGAATCCTTTTGGGTGACTGAGGCTCAACGGTAAATATAGGAACAAATGTTCATTCAGCTAAGGTGGGGACGGCAGGGACTAGACTGCTTTGCTGTCCCTCGAAACTTGGAATACCACATTGTCTCTTCCTAACATCTTGGTATGAACCACAGCTAGAAATCCATTTCTTCCCAGCTGTGCTAGCTACTGGGCCGTGTTCGTTGGAGACGACCTTGTCTGGAGAAGTACAGAAGTCCTCATCATACACCTCCACAGGTCGGCAGGAATGGTGCCAGGTGTGTATGGTGTTAGGACTAATTACTTACTTTTGACTATCGGCCATACCTAAGTGTGTTTTTAACACGGAGAGGCATTATCTTGACACCATCTGCCAGCAGTTTTTCATGTCTGACAAAACTTAAAACTCACTTTGAAGCTTGGCCAGTGATAAATAAGCTCTGGGTTCCCTGCCATGTTGGTTGACCTCTGACCTTCTGTGAAACAGGGGATTTGTCTCAAACTGTGGTTACAGTATTTTGTTGAGGTGGCTAATCTGTTTCTCAGGACTGGAGATTCCTATGATAGATGGTACTCTGGCTTGGGTAATGACAGGGAAGTTTGGGATGGTTTTCTTCTTCTTCATTGTGAAGGAGTGGATTTCCAACTCCGAGACTGGATTTAAGTGAAGGTTTTCCATTGTAAGGGCTTCTCAAGAGCTGTTCAGGGACAGCATTGGTAAGTCGGGACCCAGGGGGAAGAAATGATTACACAGGAACCTCCGTGCGCACTCAGCAACCACAGAAGGAATTCGTCATTGGAAACGTGCGTGATGGTTTTCCTCTGATGACTTTACAGGATCCCGTCTGGGCTGGAGCCCTCTGGATTTCAGAATCCTGACTTCCTCTAATGGTTATCATGGACTTGAAGTTTATGACTTGAAGGCACCACTCAAGGCCCATCATTTACTCCTCTAAAGATGTTTTTTTATCATTTTTAAGTTGTGCATATATGGTGTGTGAGACTGTAAGTGGATAGGTGCACACAAGTGTGGATGCCCATGGAGGTCACATGAGGAAGTCAGATCCTCCTACAACTGCAGTTACAGGACATGATGTGCGTGCTGGGAACTGAAGTCTGGTTTTCTGCAAGAGCAGTATGTGCTCTTAACCACTGAGCTATCTCTCCAACTCCACGTTTTATCTATGTTTGTCTGTCTGTCTATTTGTATGTGTGCACTTGCATACCATATCACTGTATAGAGGTTAGAGGACAGCTTGAAGAAGTTGGTTCTCTTTTTTCTACCCCAAGAGTGCTGGGATCAAACTCGGGTCATGAGACTTGATGGCAGACCTGACTGGATGGCCAGGACTTCATCCTCTGTGCTATCTCTCTGGACCTCATCTTTTTTTTTTTTTTTTTTCGTAATATAATTTCTGAGAGCAGAACATACTTGTGAAGCTTGACATGTTGTATGTTACACGTAGTACCTAAGGCACATCTTAACCTTTCATGAAAACTTTAAAACTTCCATGAGCATTGGGCAAAGCCCAGACGACGTGTTTGCCTGGAGTTCTTTATCTATTCAAGTGAAGAAAAACTGTCCAAAGTGCTCGCGTTTATAGAATGATATCACTGCCTTTTTTGGGGGGTGTTCGTTTGCGGCTGCTTTGCATTTGCTGGAATTTCCACTGTTACTCTGACGGTCGTGTGTGTGTGTGTGTGTGTGTGTGTGTGTGTGTGTGTGTGTATGTGTGCTTGCATATGCATACTTCTAAATACACTTTCACCATGAGGCCCCTCTCCCTCCATATTTTCTTTTCCTTTCTGAACATTTTATATATATATATATATATATATATATATATATATATATATATATATACACACACACACACACACATATATTTTATTTAAAACTTGGGTTATTAGCTCAGTTCAGGACTTATTGATCGATAACAATCATGTTTATAAATCCTCATAAATTTTGCATACGCCAGGATTCAAGCAGAGCTATCTCAGATGCTTTCTCATGAGGGAAGGTGAGCGGTGGCACAGGTATTCAAAACTTCGCATGCAGATAGAAATGTAGAGATCTATATAGCCAAAGACGTTTATTCACACACGTGTGTAGCAATATAATCTATGACTGCCGATTCCCAGAAATATATGTCTTCATTTGAGAGGTGACTTATCTCTCTTTACCTGGGAAGAGAATGGCAGGTGAATGCTCTGTTCCTCATTACTCTTCGCTGTGGGGCGTGATGGATGGACAGGCACTTTAATTTAGCCCTTCTTTCTTCGCATTGCCTGCCACTTCTGCTCTTTCTTCTATTACAGCGTTCCAGGGACGACGGTGTTCCCTACACTTTGTTCAGCTCATAATGAGACAAATCGCAAATACTGTTGATAATTTTCTCTGTTTCTGACACTGAAAATTGCCTCAAGGAGAGATTTGTGGGAAAGACAGTAGGTGATTCATTGATGAATTAGTAACTAATGAAATACACATACGCGTACGATACACACACAGTAGTATTGCTTTCCATAGAAGAAGAAATAGTTGCTAAAGCCAACCATGGATCTTCCCTCTCCGACAACCATGGATCTTCCCGCGCCGACATTTTTTTTTTTATTTTTGGCACGGAGATTCGACTTCACTTTGCTGGCTCCATAGTCGTTTCTTAGGCAGGAGCGTATAGGTCTGGATTTTAGGGTTACTACTTTTATAATCAGAAAAAATAATGGCAACTGTTAAATTCGTTTCTAAAAAACAAGAATGCCTCAACAGATATACCAATGGTTAAATTTTGCAGCTGTCCCCAATACAATCCTGAGGTTTCTTTCAGTTGCACAAAAAGACTTATGCTCTGACCTTTTCATCACCTGGACCTTAAGATGTAGGGCCTGCTCTTAATAACTGCCTGCACTCCTGGCTGAGAAGGTGGCCACCTCTGCTCCCTCTGCCTCCAGAAGGCACGACTCCTTCCCTCAAACACTTCGCTGTTGGTAAATTCTGTTCTACCAACCCAGACACAGTGCAAGTGAATCCTCTCATCCTGCCTGTTCTCTATCCGGAAGTGCAACCGGAAGTGAAACAAGTGGAACCGGAAGTGAAACCGGACTTGAAAAGTACTCTAACAGGAGGTATGTGAATCACGTTGAGAAAAATGGGGGAGACGAACACTGTGGGAGTTCATATGCAGCCTGACTCCACTTGCCTCATGAGCTTTAGGGAAAGCCATTAGTTTAATGGGGTTCTGTTTGCTCGATTGAAAGCAATGACGTTCTATTTCACATGAATCCTGCATCAGACATTGTTATATCCAGGTAAAGCCCTGGATCCTTAGACCTTATAAGCTACAGAAAAGCAAGAAAATTTACAAGGGAGTTGTCAGGTATAATGGTTGTGGTTACAGAAAACCATGGGCACCGTGGAGGGAATCCTAGCACAGTCTCACGATGTCAGAGGCTTGTCCTAAATTAGTTAAACCTGACGAAGGAGACAAGGGATGAACAGGAAGTCGAGGGATAGGCAGGGGGCAAGGAATGATTAAAAAAAAAAACTGTTAGAGAAAGGGGCTGGGGGAAAAGTAGAGGGGAGAATGTTCTGAGAGAAAAGGCAGGATTTAGTTCAAAGATCAGAAAGGATATGTTTAAGAAAACAACCGAAGGATGGTCAGCAGAACACACCTGCAATCATAGCACTTTGGCCCCCAAGGCAGGAGGATCTTGACTTTGAGGCATAAAGAAATACAGTCTCCAAAAAAAAAAAAAAAAAAAAAAAAAGCCAAAGGACAGAAGTCCTTTGTGTCGCCCAGACCACAAAGTTAAGGAAGGTACCATCCAAAATAAATAAACAAACAAACAAATAATAATAATAAATAATAAAAAATAGTGGAGCATGATTATTTAAAAGTAATCCGTTTGTGATAATTTTGACGACCTTGGGTATATGTCTGTCTACCCTACTTACTTGAGAGATGTCTGGCTCACTCAGCAGCTGTAAAGGTTGATCCATTTGATCAGATAAGTTTTGTTTTTTTTTTTAAGTCAAAGGTCTGTAAGGCACACAATCTCCAAAGACTCAGTCACATGGCACTACAGAAAGAGATAACCACCAACAATATTTTAAAAGATTTATTTATTATATGTTTGTACATTGTAGCTGTCTTCAGACGCACCAGAAGAAGGCGTCAGATCCCATTACAGATGGCTGTGAGCCACCATGTGGTTGCTGGGAATTGAACTCAGGACCTCTGGAAGAGCAGTCAGTGCTCTTAACCGCTGAGCCATCTCTCCAGCCCAACCACCAACATTTGATGTCCATTCTGGAGTGAACCTTTAAGACAAAGCATGGTGTAAGAGAACACACACACACACACTCACACATACACATGTACACACACACACTCACACATACACATACACACGCACATACACACACATATTAAAAATATATATATATGTAAACAATATCTTGGTTACCAGTTCCATTATCTTAGCATTGGTTAACTTGGATTTCGGTTCCATTAGCTAGCTGTCTTAGCATTCATTAACTTAGTTATTGGTTCCATTAGCTAGCTGTCTTAGCATGGATTTTGACATCTTAGTATCCAATCTTTTCTCCATTCTTGAAATAAAGCCCCCCCCCTCCCCCGGCTTTCACTTGAATTGTGAATTGCAAGGATGAGAACTTCTTTAAATGGTGACAAAACCTCCCACCTTTGGGCTGAGGAGGTGGCTCCATGGGTAATTGATTGTTGAACAGGCATGAAAACCCGAGCCTCTGGCTGTACACATCTGTAACCCCAGTGCTGGGGGGGGGGGTGGATCCCCAGAACTCAGCCGTTCTCGCTGCAGACATGAGCTCAGCATTTACACAAGCACAGACATACATGTGCACACATGTATATACACAAACACAATGCACACACACACACACGCACGCACGCACGCACGCACAACTACCTGGTTCTTTTTTTTCATCAGCCCAGGCACTCCTAGTTCTTCTACCCTTTCCAGGTTCCTCATGGCACAGTCAGTGGGTAAAAGCTCAGATTTGACATCGGGGCCTCCCACTTGCTGTGAAACCTTTGGCAGCTCAAGCTTTCTAATCTTCCACTTGCTCAAAGGTAAAATACTGTAAGGATTAAAAGCAGACAGTCATGAAATGTGCTTAGCACAGGACACAGTAGCCGTTGCACTCATAGTGTTATTATTATTAACAACCTCAGCCACCCTCTGAACAAACTGTACAGTTTGCCAACAAGCCTCTGAAAATTCAACCTCCAAACTCAGACAAAATATTTCAGACGTGGGCCTCACAAGTTCAGTAATTGCTGGACCTGGTTAATGCTCCCCTTTGGCAGAAGAGAGAAGCCTTTCAATACAAGAAACAAACCCTATGTGTGGAAATCATGATTCGATTCAGATGTGTACATAGAAATCTGATTTTCTAACTTTGAACAAGTTATTTTAGGGACTTGCTTCCTAAGGTGATTTAAGACTAGGCAGGCTTGGCGAGTACTTATAAAACCGCATGAGTTCTTACACCAAATGTGAGCAAAAGACTTGCTTATACCATCAAGGCCCTTCTCTCGGTCCAGCCATGGGTGTTCCCCAACAACCGAATTGAGTGCTGAGACCCAGAAGGGAAAACACTGGACGACTGGAGACTGTAATCTCATTATCAATAGATGGCAGATTGCAGTCATTGTGGCCTACTGTTTTAATATCATGGCACACTAGGCTGTTTTTCAAATACCTTGTCTTCGACCTGGAATTACCTATTGGAAAAAATGCATAGGTCTTGCTATTGTTATGATGCTGTTCCGTAGACTAAAACCTTTTCCTCTACACAGCTAGGAGCCCAAACAAACAAAGATCAATAGCTCTTGTGTTTCCCACTGCCCTTCCTCTAGAAAGGGAAATAGATGCTTGCGCCTCTCTTCATAGAGTCTCACGCACCAGTAGGGGTGAACAAAGGAAAGACCCTGCAGCTGGATGGCTAGACGGATAGAGAGAGACGAAGCGGGTGGAGAGAGGGGAGGATGGGAGAATGAATAGAGGTCTGGGTTGACCAGAATGAATGGTCTGGGTTTCTGATAAATAGATGATAGACAGACAAACAGACGGGTAGATGAACAGACAGGCAGGCAGATAGATGGGTAGGCAGGCAGAAGGCCAGACAGATAAATAGGTATGTAGGTAGATGGATGGATGGATGGATGGATGGATGGATGAATGGATGGATGGATGGATGGGTGGATGGATGGATGGATGGATGGATGGATGGATGGATGGATGGATGGAAGGATGGACGGACAGACATGCAGTCAGATGGCAGGTGTGCTCTCTGTTTATAAGGAAAACATATCAGACATATTATGAGGTCACTTGAGTCCTATTCCTGATTCACTTATCAATTGGTTCATGACTCATATTAGTTCCTACAACTGTCTGGCTACTGCCACAGAAGAGAGGTGTTTCCAGCTAGCAAATTAGATCCATATCTTGATAGGGTTTCAACCCAGAGCTTACCCTCGTCTCCACCTGGACTATGCCACTCCTCCCTGACCCATGTGACTCCTCCAAGGACCACACCACTGCCCCCTGGACAGTGCTTTGCCAGGATTCTCAGTGCAGGAATCACTGACCACACCTGTCATTCATGCTGTTCAAGGTGCCCATGTTTCTGGTAAATATGAAATGGTTTGATGTATTTGGGACCACCTGACATCTAGTTTTCTTTCCTCTAAGTCCTGTTCCACTGGGGTATAGAGAGAATGTCTCACATGTTGCCCCTCATGGTATATTCTCTGCACACATGATCCTGTGTGTGAAAGTCAAACTGTCTAAAACCTGAGGGGCACGCCGCCTGCTTGTCTCTGGTGCTCAAATCTTAGGCAAGAGATAAAAATTAAACTACAGTTTTGGTTCCCCAAACAAACAGCTTCCTCCTCCTGCTCTTCCTCATCCCAGAACATTGCCCAGGCTGTCCTTGAACTCCTGGCCCCAGTGACCTTCCTGCTTTCACCACCAGGGAGGCCAAGACGAAACGCACCATGGCACTAGGTCAGACTTCTCTCTCTTGCGACATCCCTCCAAAGGGACAACAGACATTGTCACTGTCTTTCTGTAAAATGTCTGATATAAGCGTAGACACATCACTCACATGGGAAGGGACTTAGGGATCTTACAGGAGTGTTCTAGGGGCACCTTACCACCCCCTCTTCTAGCCAGAAACTACACATCCTGGACTTCCCTTCCCCTGATGGTCCTGGTCAGAGTGAGTAGTCTGTAGGAAAGAGACACTCCATGCTGAAAGGAAAGGTGGAAGACAAGTCTTCCTCTCAAGATGGAGTGCCAGCTCTGTGACAATGTGAGGAACTGTGCTGGCCGTGGCCTCCAACTGACACGGGAGACAGGAGCTGACCAAAGGTCCCTGCTTTGCTGCAGCTTCCAGGCACACACAAAGAGAACCACTTGTTTTAGTGTGATTGGTTGTCTGGGGGGCACTGCTGCTGGCTCCCTGACTCTTGTCCCCCCCTAACTTTCCTCATGTTTGGCTCAAACTTTAATTTTATGCAGTAGACCCCTTTGCACTGGAAATCTCTGGGGTCTCTGACACGCGGCCTGGGAATTGCTAACTTCCTGAACAACCCACGATGTCATAAAATAGCCCAAGTGTTAGGACGCTCTGTTGTAGTGTCTGGTAGTGTGAGGGTGGTAGGTATTCAATCTTGGTCATTTTTTTATACATTTATTTATGTATTTTGTGTGTGGGGGAGTTGCATGTGGCCTGGCATGTATGCCGGAGGCTAGAGGACAACTTGGGGGAGTCTGTTTTGTTTTTCCACCACGTGGCCTCCAACATCATCCTTGGGTTTGGCATCGAGCGCCTTCACCCTTTCAGCTGTCTCAAGGGTTCAAACTTGTGCTTTCAGTTAGTGAAGCCTGATACTTTTGCCACAAAGGGAAACTTGGTAAGCCATTTATTAACTTAGCCTCTGCTTCCTTTTCCATAACATGAGGGCAATAGTGGTGCCTGTATCTGGGTTTCTAAAAGGATTTAACGAGATGAAGGTCACAATTCCTCTTTCCCGATAGGACCACAATGTGTGGGCCCAGTTCTGTCCCAGAGAGAGAGAGAGAGAGAGAAAAGAGAGAGAGAGAGAGAGAGAGAGAGAGAGAGAGAGAGAGAGAGAGAGAGAGAGAGAGAGAGAGAAACTGACTGACTGACTTGTACATTGAGCTTACTCTCCTGGCGGTAAGACATGTTGCATGCCGAGCAGAGCAAACCTGGATCTCAGCCCCTTCTTGCCCCTCTGAGGAGTTAGAGCCTCTGAGCACAGCCTTAGCGACCATGCACCATATCCTCCACTCTTCAGGCAACCCTCCATGGGTCGGAGACTTCGGCCAACTTCCCTCTCTGCCCCTTTCCAAGGCAAACATTGGGACCAGGAAGGGACGGAGAAGACCGCCCCCAGTGAATTACAAGCACACTCTCCCTTAGTGATAATTCCAGAGGTTAATGAATTGGAAAACTAATTACACCAACTACAAGTCACTCGCGTTAAGGTGTCACCGTAACTGTGCATTTTTAAAACGCTACCGCAGAGGTTTATCCTCTTGTTAAAGATTGTTGGCCATCAGTGAGAATGTGAGGAGGGTGTGTCTGTGCGCATCTCCTGCTGGGTATGAGAAAGGGGAAGATGTGTGAAGCCCTACTGGGCATGCTCAAAGGCCTCCCTCCAGCTCCAGTGAGGGCGGGCCTGAGATGGTCTCCATTTTCCTTCCATTTGGAGGACTTGATCCGAACACTTGTGGGGCCCAAGGTGAGAGAACAAAGGGCATCTGGGTTATCCGTCTAAATATTTAGAGGTTATAAATTAGGATAAAAACTGCTCAATTACGTTCTATCTTTCCACCTTGACAAATAAATATTCATCGAGATAAAGCTGAAGAGAAGCGTGCGTATAAAGCTATGTTTTGTGTGTGACTGACAGTCAGCAAAGAATCGAAGATGACTTCATTAATTATTATTGTGAGTGTCTGAGGACTCTGTTGACAAGCTGATGATACTCGGATAAGTAACGAAGGCATACATAATTCAGTAGCTATCAGATATTTATTACATAAAATTAACTTGTCTTAATCCGTAAAGATCAAAATAGCCAATTGTATCGCTAAGGCTAGGATTTTTCACGTGTGTTCTATTGACTTCAATGACAGTCAATATTTTATCTTAAGCTGATACACACTTAATTTCAATTAGGAAAAAAATCATTTTGCTTAGGAGTGAGCAACTGGGAAAATTTTATACAATTTTTTCTTTTAAAGATTCGTTTATTTTGACTGCTTTGCATGTACGTGCATAATTGTGCCACCTGCATTCCTGGTGATCAGGGAAGCCATCAGAGGACGTTGGATCCCTGGAACTAGCGTTGCAGACGGCTGTGAGCTGTCAGTGTGCGCTAAGAACCAAATCCCGGTCTTCTACAAGAGCAGCAAATGTTCTTAATCACTGAGCGATCCTTCTTCAGCCACGGTGACTGGAGGTTCTGGTCAAAAAAAAAATCTTTCTGATGAATTTGGCAGTTTTATCCTTTTAAATGTTTTAAAATTAAATTTGTTTGGTATGTGTCTGTGTGCCTGTGTCTGTGTGCCTGTGTCTGTGTGCCTGTGTCTGTGTGCCTGTGTCTGTGTGCCTGTGTCTGTGTGTCTGTGTGCCTGTGTCTGTGTGTCTGTGTCTGTGTGTATGTCTGTGCTTTTTTGTGTCCTTCACAGTCTGGTAAGCAAATTTCTGTTATAATATCTTCATATATCATTGGACTATTAATTGCACAATAATTTTGTTAATTGTTTGGTGTGTTCTTTTGATTGATCAGCTGAGCAGCCTGGCTCTGTATCTCAGGATGATTCTATACCCCAGGCTGGATCCGTACCCCAGGCTGCCCCAAACTCACTAGGTAGCCCGTGTAGCCTTGAACTCACTTTAATCTTCTTGTTTTACCCGACAGAAATCTGAGATTACAGACCAAGCCTTTCTGCCTGGCTTGTTGAATAGATTTTTATAGCATGTCTGAATATAAACAAGCTACTTTGTTAAATTGTTTTACAATGTCTTCTCATGGCTGGACCTGGTGGCACAGGCCTGTAATCCCAGTTACAGAAGGTCTGTGGGTGGAGGATCTGAGGTTCCAAGTCTGAAGACCCTTTTTTAAACACTAAAAAGAAAGAGTGAGTTGGAAGGCAGGGGTTCTGGTGTTCAAGGCCAGCCTCTGCTCCAAAGAATTGGAGAACTGGTCTACATGAGAGCCCCACCCCACCCCAAGGCCACTCAGTAGGGGGAGCACTCACTTGGCCAGTGTGAACAAGTCTTAAAGTTCCATCCCTGGTAGATTCCC
The DNA here is from genome assembly GCF_011064425.1 of Rattus rattus. NCBI lineage: Eukaryota > Metazoa > Chordata > Mammalia > Rodentia > Muridae > Rattus > Rattus rattus. The sequence continues at coordinate 16,194,038 of NC_046164.1, forward strand.
TCGAAGGACAGAATGACAGCATCAACAGATCAGTGACTTTAATTGCTTTAAGAATGAAGCAGCCGAACTTTCTGTTTGAATTGTTCTGTTAACTTTTGGCAGCTCTATTAGTGACAACCAACGGTCCCTATTGAGAACGTGGGCAGTGTGAATACCCAATTACCCAACTGAAATGTCCTTCCCAGCTCTGGCCTGTGTTCTTCAGTTATCTTTTGTGGTGCTTTGCTGTGTCTTCAATTAGACTAAATTAACAGCATTTAGACAGCATCCAAACTCGGTGTCAAGATCACTGCCTCATTTCGCCTTTGTCTGCAGGACGAGTTGGAGGGTTTTCACTGTCTTTGAAATGTTACCAATGCAAACAGTTGACACCACCTTGTCTAATAACAAAGTGCAAGAATAAACACATGATCCGGGATGCGGTGGGGCTGGCCCGTCTTCCAAACAGTAAACCTTTCCCTTCACCTACCACGTTGACCCTGTCACCTCTTAGGTGGCTTTTAGGTCATCTAAATAGAGCTGGATTTGATTATAAGTTTTGCAAATTTGAATTATATTTTATTAAACATTTTTCTCCATAAAATCAAAACTCTGCGTCAGTACCAGCATTCAGAATCTGCTGGGGCACCAATGCTTCTGTGGGTTACCATGAGGCGGGCGAGGCATGCAAGTCCTTAGCAGTACTAAGAATTGTGGAACAATCCCTCTCCTCCTGGTGCTATCATAGGGATTAGGTATGATGTAGGAGAGCTGTGGGGCTCAAACTCAAACAAAAAGAGAAGCAAGGAAATGCTTTGTGCTACTGGAAAATGATATTTTACTAGGCAAAAAGTCCACAGACACTATCTGATGGGAAGGCTGCCACAAACTGGCTTGTCTTTTCCCTACTGGAAGGTGCTACTGCCAATCAAATCCTCCCAAAACTTTAGGGCACTGTCTGCTTCTTAGGTAGATGGTTGTGAAATCCACAAACCTTCCTTGATTTAGCTATATGGCTATTTAAAGGAGATAAAGACTTTTCTGGGTCTTAAAACTGAGTTACACACACACACCACTGCTGACTACCTACCTGGGGTGTCCTTAATCCATAGTGTTGTGTGATGTATGGTGCCCTGCCAGCAAGCTGCCTTCCGTCCATCCATGGAATTCTGCTTCTCCACTTGGATCTGAGTGTGCCTCAGCTCAGGGCACAACGGTCCCTGGACCTCGTGTGACGTCCATAGGTTTTTATCTCTTGACTTTCTCTCCTGCTTCACCCATCTTTTATGTTGGGGGATCTTTGAACCTTCATTGGTCAAAGCTTATTGCTCGAGAAAGGCTTCCCATCTCCATTACTAACACCTCCCTGTGTCCCATCTGCTTGTAAAGGTTCTGTTAAAATTGCTTACCTTTCCGGTAAGGAAGGTTCTGTTATCCTTGTGGGTAGATGTCTGCCGGGATGCCTGCATCTATTAGAGGCCCAGAACAGATTCACTTTTCTGATTCTTTAAGCAGAAAGTCCCTAAGATGATTTGGTTTTCTTTGTTTTATTTTATTTTATTTTTTTAAATTTTGAATTCACCATCATGCTGGTCTACTCAGTTTGTCATGAATCCAGTGACCTCCTTGGTGACAATACAAGGTGACAGTTAAGTAACATTGGAAGTGCTTCCTAAGAGTGACCTGATGGGAGGAGAGTTCTTAGAAAAAGGAATAACCAATACAAGTCACATTACAAAAGAGTTGTGTGTGTGTCTGTGTGTGTGTCTGTGTGTGTCTGCGTGTCTGTGTATCTGTGTGTGTACGTACGTTTGTGTGTATGGGTCTCTGTGTGTTTGTGTGTATGCCTCTGTGTCTGTGTGTTTGTGTACGTGTGTCTGTCTGTGTGTGTTTGTGTGTGTGTTTGTATGTGTGTTTGTGTCTGTGTGTGCACGTGTGTGTGTATGTGTATGAGAGAGAGAGAGAGAGAGAGAGAGAGAGAGAGAGAGAGAGAGAGAGAGAGAGAGAGAAATAGAAAGATAGATTTGGAGGGAAGGCGAGAGTGTCATGGCCACCCACATGGAGGTCAGAGAATGATATCTCTGTGGAATCATTTCTCCCCTTCCACCTTCATGTGGGTTCCAGGGGTCAAACTCATGACAAGTGCCTTTGCCCCCTGGGCCATCTCACCTGCCTCATGCATTGGCTCTTGTCCTTGGAATGAGCATGGACATGGGTTTCTAGGGCCACATGAATTTCCTTGTATGATAATTACAGTGACGTGTGGGATACACAGCTCCTTTATAGGTGATAAATCTGAAGGACAGATCATTGACCACTAGAAACACCCAAACTTGACCATGGTGAATGAAACCCAAGTTCTCAGATTCTGGTTTTTTTTTTTTAATGTTTTTATTGTGAGGATTATAATTACAACATTTCTCCCTTTCCTTGCCTCCCTCCAAACTCTTAATGGTCAAATAGAAGAAGTGAAATATTTTGTCAAAAAAAAAATAGCATTTTGGGGTTGGAGATTTAGCTCAGTGGTAGAGCTCTTGCCTAGCAAGTACAATGCCCTGGGTTCAGTCCCCAGCTCTGAAAAAAAGAAAAAAAAAAAAAGCTTTGCAAAAATAGCATTTTGCCTTTTTGGTTTCCTTCCTTCTTTTTTTTACTTTTTTTAAACAAAAACAAGTGCCAAAATACTTCCCAAGCAGAAAAGCATTGTAATGTAGCACCCATGGCATGGTGAGATCTTCAAAAGTCCCTGAAAGGAGCATGGTGGCCTGAGTTTTACACAAAGTTCCTGTTCTGGGAAGTGTGGGTCAGACCCACGGCTCCCTCTTGAAGGTGATGCCCACTGACCGGGCCTTTCATCTAAGGAGGATGTGCCTGATTTCAGTAGAAGTCTTTCAAATCAGAGCACATCACATGACCCAGTCCTGCCTGTGTCTATCCCCTCGGGGACACAGGTGCCCCTCCTTCTTTGTGTAGCTTGTCTCTGTGTTCATGGTCATCCTTGTCTAGACAGAAATGCTTCTTCCCTCTGGAATCACTGGTTCCTTATGTTGGCCCATGTTGTGTTGCTGCAAGAAAATATCAAAGAGCGTTTTAGGAAGAGACGCTGCTCATGTGATTCATGATCCTGGTTGCTGGGAAGTTCCATCGGTGTCACAGAAGTCAAGTACATGGGATGGCCTTGCTGTATACCAAGCAGATGTCTTGAAAGACCCCAGCTTAGCAGCAGTAACGCCATTTTGCAAGGCTGTACTTAAGATGACTGGTTCAGGGAAAGGTTAGAACACTGAGTACACAGCGGCTGCCAAGCAAGATGTGTATGGTTGAAGGCATGGCAACAGGATGACTGCGGTTGAGCGCCTGACAATGAGAAAAGCCCCAGGAGAGGTCCCACACCCTGGTGGGGGGCCGAGTCAGCCGTTATGTTCCAGGAAGGTAGCTAGGGAACTTGCCCCCGGGCTAAACCCTTGCCACATTAGAATCCACCAATTATATCCCTGTAACCATGCATATGCTTCTGTATGCTTGCTTCTGCTCCCCAAAATCCTATAAAAAGCCCATCCTTGGTTCCAGGGGGCGCGCCAGTCCCCGAGTGACTGAAGCGCCACAGGTGTCTGTGCCTGTGTATCCCGACAATAAACCAAATCCTCTTGCTAATTACATCCGGTGGTCTCGGTCTGGTCATTGAGTTAGAGGACCTCCATCCCGAGGAGAAGTTCTCCCTGAGAACTTTTCAGTCTCAACAACTAAAGATCTCTTCTGAGGGTTGCGTCCTTGGGACCTAATCCTATTCATAAATATCTACCACCTTTTGATATGGCCACACCAGGCCCAAGATTCCCACACACAAACCTGTTAAGGACTTACTCAAATCACCCAAATCATGGCATTCCCCAGTGATGCCCTTCCCTTCCTCCACTCAGCCTACAAGCTTTCCTTTCTCTGTGCACTTACGTCCTCCCACAGACTTTCAACAAATTAAGAGCAAGGTTCTTTTGTTTGTTCATTTGGTTGGTTGGTTGGTTTTTTGCTTGTTTGTTTGTTTGTTTAGTTTGGTTTGGTTTTTTTGAATAATGCAACCTCTTCATACACTTCTTTGTTTTACTGGGGAATAAGCTGGCACCACTGACCTGAACTCCAGCCTTCATGAAACTGTATTTTTAGACAGAATCTCACTATGTTGCTATGATGGATGTCTAAGATTACAGATGTGCTGCTATGCCCATCCAAAACTCTTAAAAACCATCAATATTCCTAATGTGTCTGGTTACAACGGCCTTAGATATTAACTCAGCAAATGGGAAAATTAAAATGGAAAAGATTGAGAACATCAAAGCAGAGCACAGACTGTGTTCACTTTTATCAGCGTGAATGCAAAGAAAACTTTGTAGTATCGGAATTAAAATTTATCAGACAATACTGGGCAGAGACTTTCTTCAAGCCTAGATTAACTGAAGATTACTCAGAGTATAGGAAGTTCTGTCATCCGTGGTCTAATGACAAAGGAGGCGTGTTCTGGGAAATACATTGTTGGGCAATTTTGTCACTGTGTGAATAGAATGGGCTATACTTGTAGACACACAGATAGTACAGAGTACCACACACCATGGCTACTGTTAGCAAGGCAATTTATAGAAGGAAGAATCTAATGGGGTTTACAGTTCCAGAGGGTTAGTCACAACCATCATGGCAGAGAGCACGGCGGCAGACAGACAGGCATGGTGCTGGGGCAGTAGTTGAGAGCTTACATCTGATTCACAAGCCCGAGGCAGAGAAAGCTGACTGGGGATGGTGTGGAGTTTTGAAACCTCAAAGCCTCCCCCTACCAATGACACACCTTCTCCAACAAGGCCACGCCTCCTAATCCTTCCCAAGCATGTTCACAAACTAGGGACTAAACATTCAAATATATAAACCTATGGGGCCATTTTCATTCAAATCACCACACATGCTCTGGAAAAGCCTTCACAGATAAACCCCGGGGCCATCTCTTCGGTGATTCTCTATTCTGCCAAGATGACAAGCAAGATTAATCATCACAAATGGACTGTATTGAAATGCACTGGCAATATCGCAGTAAATGCCATACTATGTCCCTGAGCCTCATGAAATGTTGAAAAAAATCAAAACCAAATAAGCAATCATCTACACATTAGTTTGAATTATTTAAGTACAGAGAATATGATCAGAGTGTATAACAAGGAGAGATGGCTCAAGGGGTTAGAGCACTTACTGCTCTTGTAAAAGACCCTGGTTCAATTCCCAGCACCTACCAATAGTAACTCCCTTTTCATAGGATCTGACCACAGGCACATACACACATGCACATAGATAGTCATATGGTTAAATAAACAACTTTAATTCTTTTTTAAAAAGAGGTTGTAACCATGGCTAGAGGTATAGCTTGGTGGTGGAGCATGCATGTTACATGTACAAAGACCTGAGCTCAGCCTCAGAGTCAAAATTATAGTCTGACAGCCACTGAGACGCTGGTGCAGATCACGCATATTTAAGACAGATGCTGAACTGGGACAATGTCATGTGACCGTGCATTTTTCTTTCTTGGGAGAGATGCCACAGCAGTAGAAGTAAGATTTGGTAGGTGACCTTAGCCTCTCTCAGCTGTAGAGTTGAGACAAAGTCATAGATACTTTTCACACGGGGGTAGTCCCGAGTCTAACCATGACACCCACTGAGTGATGGGCATTACGCTATGGTCTCAGCAGAGTAGGGTGGAGCCAAAAGGTTCTGTCCCTCCTGAGGACACAGCTGCATAGTGTTGCTCTTGTACATTTGTGACCATAACCTCCGACGCTCAGCATGTGGCGATGCTGCCCCAACAACTAAGAAAATTACATAATGCTCAGGAGAGACAGTAAACAGCAAGCTTGTCTCCTCTTCTTGTCACTTTAGAGTGCACGCCTACTTGTTAAGACCTCTGTAAAGCAGCAGGCTGCCACGCCCAGATCCCCTCCATCTTAGCAGTCAGAAGAAGCCGGGTCAGAATTTTGACCTCCATTGTCTACATCTGTGTAAGCGTGATCCAGGATGTCCATATGATGACAAAATCACCTGAAGACTCATAAGAACGTGTCCCTGTCCTTAGGTAGCACAGAGCTGTGTCCCTCCTTCCCTAGTCACCACTTCTACACCATTTCTTCTCAGACAGGATAATTTTCAATAGTTATTATGGTATTAGATTTACATGAAAGACTGTTTGACACCAAGAGCTACATGAATACATGTGGGGAAACACATGGATGTCTATGTTTCAATAAGCAGAACAGCTTGAAGGAACATAGAGCTCGGGAGACATGAATTTGACATTTTGTAACTTCTGATGTTGACTTCTTTTGTTTTAAATCGGAAACTCCACCGTTTGACACTTTGTTAATATTTTGATGATTCAGAAGTAAATGCCTGCTGTACTTGGAGCTCTCAAGATGTTAGACAGGTCCTGGACCCCACTGAAGACTAAGGGACAGGAAGGCTGCTGCTTCTGTTTGTTATGGCATCAATTACCCTTCAAATCAGTGATTTGGGCGGGGGGTTGGGTAGGCCCTACCTGATCTGGAACTTTCTATGTAGATCAGTGTCTGGCTTCCAACTTACAGAGATTCTCCTGCCGCTCCTGAGTGCTGGGGTTAATGCTGTGTGTCACCAGGCTGGGCCCAGTGGTTCTTTACTTGAGGTGGTAACATGGGGGCTGGAAAGTTACACAGAGTTGCCTGAGAGCTTTGTGCTCAGCAGAAGCTGGGAGGCAGTCTGAGGTAGCCAGAAAGAATACAGACTAGGTTCAGCCTGCTTGGTTGGACCTTGGCACGGACACGAGGAGCTACGCAATTCTGACACATTGTTTAACCTCTCTGATCTTGGAAATGGAAGCAGCTGCTTGACACATTGTTTAACCTCTTTGGTCTTGGAAATGGAAGCATGAACTTCATAGAGTGTAGTGATTCAGAGTGATTCAGCCTCTGAGTCCGTGTGGGGTCTTTAGGTCAGGGTGTAGCATGTGAGAAGTTTTTTGTTGTGGTTTGGATATGAAGTAGCCCCCCCCCCCAAGACTCCTGTGTTGAAGGATCTCTCCACAGCCAGTAGAAATCATTAGAACATGAGGGCTCTGACTAAGCAGTGGATTGATTCACTAATGTACTCATGATTGCACCACATCATCGAGGGGGTGATAGAAGCCTTAGGAAGTCAGACCTCATAGAAAGTCAGGCCTGTGGTGGGGATGCCTTAGGGGCCATATCCTACCCTGGCTCATTTTGTCCTGTTCCGCAGCTTCCTGACTGACAGAGGGTAAGCAGCTCAGCCACATTCCACCATGACGCTCTGCCTCACTATGGCTCAGAAATAGTGGGGCCAGCCAAGCAGGGACTGGGACCTTTTAAACTGTGAGCCCAAAGGGAGCCTTCCTTCTTTAATTTGTTAATTTTTTCACAGTGATGAAAAGTCTAACACAGTTCTAATCTAATCCACTCAGATAATACGTTCGGTTTAAAGTAGTTAGCGGTTTTTAAGCTATGCTAATCAGCAAGCCAGCCAGGGAGGCAGTATAAAGGGACACAGCAAGGCCTCTCTTTTGTTATGCTTTGTTCTCAGAGAACACTGAACTGGTCTCCAAAGTCCTACCTGGCTTTGATCCTTCTGCTTAGAAAAGGCATTTCTTTTAGTATCGGTAAATCTGGGACCCTTGGATTAAATGAGTCATGGTCCAGGTGAGCTTTGCTGTTCTCATTTGGAAATAACCTGCCAGAGTCTCGCTTTTTCCTGCTCATTGGAAAGAATTCAAGCTCTCACCCAAAGTGCCAGCCATTCGTTCCCTGCAAGTCTCAGATACCCAAACCCACATCTGATTGCATCTCTGACCGAAAAGGAAACATCCAGAAAGAGGGGCAGCAGCTCCGCGGTGCAGAGTAAATTAGGAACGCAGCTGCCATTTGTATAGGAAAACCAAAACCCACTCTTCCGTTTGCAGACCAAGTTCACAGACTCACTGTAGGACGGGGCTTGGAAGTATTCTGAATTTGCAACAGTCACCAAAGCCTTCTGAGTGTTGTTTACAGTGTTTCCTTCACAGGGAGAAGGATTAAGGTTCCGGCAGTTTAGGGGACAAATGCACACACAGAGAAGCAAGCAAGCAAATTATTTAATGATTATTTTTAAAAAACATGTCACTGTGCGGGGAAAGTGTTTGGAGAGGCATTCAAGGCCCATGTCACCGTGTGACATTTCTTCATTATCACTTCAATGCAGCGAGTCCAGGGGGTAGGAGCAGAAACTCTTACTATTTATGTCTTCCATGTAACACTTCATACAAAAATAATGACTTTAGTCCTCAGAGCCCCACCCTGATATTTTAGAAAATACCATGTTTGTGCCTGAAAGCAGAGCCTCTTCCTACCTCAAACGTTTGATGTGCTGTTTGCTCAGTAATGCTGAAAGAACACGTATTTGCATTTCCTGCTACTTATCAATCACGTGCTCTCCCTCACATTCCGCCTTTAAAGAGAGCATCCACAACAGAGACAAAATAGAAACACATCAACAGAAACATTGTTTCCACTTGGCTATGCCAAGTGAATTTTAAATCTCCCTTTCCACCACGCAGGCCTCGCTGAGGAGCTGAGGGCGGATTAATGTGGTTCTGATACTTCAGTGTATCAGAACACGGATTTGCAGGCAACAGCTGCAGCAAATTCCCCTGACTGAGAAGAATTACAAGTATTATCACCTAGATCATTAAACTGGGTTCATAGATTGCACAATATCTTCAATCAATTCATCTAAGGGAACTTGAAGCCAGCTGGACCCCCTCGGTGAGAACTTGACTTAATTGGCCAATAAGTGGCTGGGAAAAGGTACATGCTATTTGATCAAATTACCAAGTGAGGAAGTGATTACAGTTTGGAGCAGCATGGAGGGTGGACTGCAGGTCAGCCCTTTTGGGGAGGGCTAAGTTAATGTCCACTATTAAGTGCTACTGTGAAAAATGGTGGTTTGCTTGGAGCTCAGATGGGGAAGAGGGTCCGGGTCAGGCTGCAGCTGATGGAGTAGGCGGGAGACACACATTTATCATCTCTTTGGCCTCATTTCTGCCTTGGTAATAGTCCCATCCTAACCACTCTGCCTGCCTCCCCGTCCCTCCCATTCTTATTGGCATGACGAAGAATATTGCCAATGAATATATCTTAAAGGAAAAAAAATCACTTTTTCCTCAACAGTGTCCCGAGAGTCTTCTCCGCAGAAACGTACAAGAATCAAGCATTTGAAGAAAGCCCTGTTTGTACATACATATTAATAATTATTCTCTCTCTGATGAGGACACTGAAGGATTGTTTGCATACTAGATGTCTACCTCCTACCAACGCCGGCTAAGGAAATGAGCAAGCCACATCTGAGTCTGTACCAGATGTTGCCACAAATTACTGAAAAAAACAGCTCCATGTTGAAACAAGGGTTGTTTTGTTTAACATAAGGCTACCGTGGCATTTGTTTTTGGCCACCAGTCATGTTAGCTATTTTACACACACACACACACACACACACACACACACACACACACACACACACACACACTAAAATAAAAGCCAGAAAACTTTTGACAAACTTGGTTCAATATTTCAAGCTAATAGACCTATAACAACACACTGTCACTTGCAGCACTGGTGTCAGACCCTAATATGGTATTGTCCAGGGGGCGGTCCCAAGACAAAAGTTCTAGTGTGAGGTGATTATGTGAAAACCTGTTTCGTGGATTTCATTAAACAATGTAACTTTACCAAATGATAATTTACTTTGCTTTTTCTTTCAGATTTATTTATCTGTTTGTCTGTGTTTATGGGGTGGAGTATGCGTGCAGGTCAGAAGGCAACCTGTGTGAGTCAGTTCTCTCCTTCCACTCCTGGGGATGGAACTCGAGTCGTCAGGCTCAGTGGTGAGCACTTTTATCCACTGAGTCATCTTGTCAGCCCTACGTTTGGGATTTTAAGCCACTGGGAGGTTGGACAGCAGTTCAACCCACACAGCCTGAGTCATGCAACACACACAGGGTCTGTCTAATGCTCAAATCATCACGGCAGATTGCGAGTGCCAGTCACGCTGCTAACATCTGTCCAGCCTCTCGCCCTTGCAGGTGTGCTCAACTGTTCTGGGGCTCCCCGTGTGTCTGTGTCATTTTCACAGACCTGCTGGTACGATATGGCAGAGGTCCATGGGAGAGCCAGGGCCTTCTTTTCAAGTGGGAAATGCACTCTCACCTGGGAGTCTACATTTGCTCTTCAGGAGGCCAGTTATCCTGCCTCCTAGGGAGATCTTTCCAGATACTCCGTGAATCATCTATCACTCATTCCCTTCCCTGTTTCAATAAATATATGTCACACGTTTACACATTTATTCCATAATGCGAATGTGAATGAAATACGAAGATTTAACCCTTGGTTCCAGCACTTCAGAGGCAGAGGCAGGTGCATCTCTGTGAGTTTGAGGCCAGCCTGGTCTACAGAGTGAGTTCCAGGACAGCCGGGGCTACACCTGTCTCAGAACAATGAAAACATGGTTCTTGTGTGTGTGTGTGTGTGTGTGTGTGTGTGTGTGTGTGTGTGTGTGTGTGTGTGTATGTGTGTGTGTATGTGCTTGGTGTGTGTGTGTGTGTCTAGTGTTTGGTATATCTTTTGTGTTAAAAAAATACCTGAATAAGGAATGAATAAATAAATGAATGAATGAGTGAGTGAATGCATGCATGAATGAATGAATGAATGAATGAGTGAATGCATGCATGCATGAATGAATGAATGAATGAATGGGTATAACATCTAAGAGATAATAAGACACAGCCTATTGTTGGCTTCGTCCATCTTTGAGGATGAACCAGCGCAGGCTCCCAAATACTTGCCTGCCAGCTAACTGGGAGAGCCCAAGAGCAGATTTTGTAAGATTCGGTTGCCGTGCAACTCATCCCTCTTCCCAAGATGCTCCTGTGCTCCAGGGTATTACCACATCCTGGTCCTTCCCTGAAGCCTTTCTCCACTGTCCCATGCCTTCCTCCAGGCCTCTCATCTGTCCTGTCTGCCTTGGGTCGCCATCTCTCCTCAGACTCTCTTCGTGTTCTCTGTTCTCTTGAACATTTCATGCTCCTGTGCTATTCTACTCCACTTAACTGGACTCCAGCTAACCATTCTCAGGCTCCCTTGCTCGCGTGAGAGGTACGGGACGAACGCGTGTACGACTGGGAATGCTTTTAGTTTCGGACAGAAGCCATTCCTTCAGTAGCAGAAGCAGCTGGTGTCTACCTGGAGCCTTGCTCAGCCAGCATCGTGCACGGAAGTCGCTCACAGGTTTGTGGTGGGCAGAATCAAATCGAGATGTGTTTCCGTGCCTGTGTCTGAGCTCTGAAGTATGTGGCTCTGTGGTGTGTGCAGCTCACAAGCTCTTAGCTTTTTAAAGACTTGGGGGTTTTTTGGTGTTGCTGTGTTTCGGGTTTTGTTTGTTTGTTTGTTTGTTTGTTTAGGTCCTAGATCTTCCGAGGACAAATGAACAATTCTCTACATGTGTATTTTTCTACTGCCCACCCACCCTCCCCTCTCAAAACGTAACAATGGGCTGGGTCTGACTAATGAGAAAGCAAGTTGTGCCAACAACATGGTGGCCTGTAAATCAACATCTCCTTATGAAAGTTGGGCACGCACTGATTTTCTGAACAGGGGCTCTCATCTCCACACCAGCCTCCTGCATCTTTTGAGCGTGATCATGGTGGAGACTAAGGCAGGGGCAGGAGATGATCCCCACAGCCCTTTTGATGACCACATTGTCTCTCTTGCTGCTGTTTGAAATGGAAAGAGCCCTGGGGTGGGAAAGACCCGGAGTTAGCAGTTCTCCCTCCTGGCTTTTATTCTTAGGACATTTCACTGAAGAGTTAAGTCGGGGAACACGGGACCAGTGCACATATTTTTCTCTTAGCCCGAGATCTTGGAGGTGAGAGGGCACCACTGAATTAAGCATTTAGTATATTCAAAATCCGTGACCCAGAGCCGCTGTCTGAAAGCATCATTGATAATAGGACTGGGAGCACATTACACTTTGCTGGTACTTATCTCGCCTTGGACAATCTAGTCTGGGAGTGATAATTATCCCACTAGGAAAACTGTCCCATTGTCTGCCGGTCCTCCCTGGCAGGAAGTTTCTCTCTCCCTCTCTCTCCTGACTGTATGATTTCTCCTCGGCCTATTATTTCTCGTTTAATTAGAAGCACTTGATATAAATAGTTCTTTCCTCATCATTTATGTTATTTTCGTTTAAATAATTACACAGCACAATGTTCCCACTCCCTGTAGGCTGGGAAACAAACAGGGCTGCAAACCCCAGGCTTCAGGGTTTCTTTCAAGCCTTTTCCAAAGAAGAAGGGCAAGGCTGTGCTGGTGATGAACTTCGGGGGCATGGGGAGTCACATTGTCCTCTCTAGGAAGGATCGGTAGGGAGTTGGACAAGAGAAAATTCTCCCAACAACTCAGGAGCACAGTTTTGGGGTGATGCACTGATGTACCTCTTGTGGGCTGCGATGAATGGTGGACAGGTCTGAGGTGAGCCTCACCCTGAAGTCCTGTAGTCTAGATTCAGAGAGGAGAAACTTGGTGTTCAAAATTAATGTGCACACATCAGGGGTGTGTGTGTGTGTGTGTGTGTGTGTGTGTGTGTATGCGTGTGTGTGTGTATGTGTGCATGTGTGTGTGTGTATGTGTGCATGTGTGTGTGTGCATGTGTATATGTGTGTGTGTCTGTGTGTCTGTGTGTGTGCATGTGTATATGTGTGTGTGTCTGTGTGTCTGTATGTATGTGTGTGTATGTGTGCATGCGTGTGTGTGTATGTATATATGTGTGCATGTGTATATGTGTGTGTCTGTGTGTGTGTGCGTGTGTGTGCATGTGTATATGTGTGTGTGTCTGTGTGTCTGTGTGTATGTGTGCATGTTCTTTCCCTTAGTTTTGATACCTAGTCTCACTGAACTTGGAATTAGCTGCTCCTTCTAGGCTGGCTGGTTGGAGAGTCTAGAATCCCCCAGTCTCTGCTTCCTGAACACTGAGATTGTGAGACAAAGACAAAGAATTCAACTTGTCCTTGAGTGTTGGAGATCCAGACTCACACCCTCAGGCTTATGCAGTAACATTTTCCACCTGCGCCACCACCGCCCAGCCTGAAGCTATTTTAAAAGACAGATTCTGACTCACTAGTTCTGAGTGAGGTCTGACAGGCTGAGTTTTGTTGTTGGTTTGGTTTGGTGTGGTTTCCTTTTGGCTTTTGTTTGGTTGTTGATAGGTCTCACTATATAGCTCTGCTTGACGTGGAACTCACTACAAAGATCAGGCTGGTTTCAAACTCACAGAGATCAGCCTGCCTCTGCCTCTTGAGTGCTGGGGTTAAAGGCGTGTGTTACCACAGCTGGTAACACACAGAGGCTGAATTTTTAACCCCTGAGCCATTCTGATGCTGCCAGCTCAAAGGCTACCTATGGTAGCAAAGACATCAGAACTTGGGACAGATGCACAGACAAATGACTTCTGGTGTCAGCTAAGGTTTTCTCTCTTCTTCTCTCCCTTTTTAAATTTCTTCTTACATTTCTAAAATTTACTTGTAGGGTAGCTAAGGGGAATGCATGCATGCCAGAAGACGACCTGTGGGAACCACTTTTCTCACTCTATCATGTGCTCCCTGGGACTGAACCCAAGCCATCAGGCTCTGGTCACAATTGGTTGGCATAGACCTGCATCTCATTGCATAGCATCGTGGGCCCAAGTTTCTTCTCCTGTAAAATGGGTCTAACCTCACATCTTAAGGAAGTCCTTCGAGCAGAATAATGCATGAAAGGACCCAGATCCACAGCACACTGGAACATTGCTTCTGAGCAGTATCCGGAAGGACTACAGATGAAGGACTACGGACGTCTTTACATGAAGCCATCTGTGGTTTTGCATGTGCATGCCTTCCCCTGTGTGAGCTCTCACGGTGACAGCCAAAAAGAATGAGCCCTTCCTCACTAAATTAGGATATAATATATATACTTATATTTATATGTATTATGATCGCAACTGCCCCAGTTGTTTTACTGTGGGTAATATGTATAAAATAACATTTGTCATCCCAAACCAGCGGAGTGGTCTGAAAGGCATCCACACTTCATTCAAGCATCCCTACCACCCATCTCTGTCAGCCTCCTTCTCATCCTGCGGACCTGAACAGCCACAGCAGGATGTTGTGAACTGAACTCCCTCTTCTCCCCCCTCCGCTCTCTCATTGGTCCTGGATATTTAGGTACTTCATGTCAATGAGATGCCACAGCTTTCTTCCCTTCACTACTGGCTTATATTATGGTACCATGTCCTCCACGGTCATCTATACTGTAGCATCCATTAAAAGGTCCTTCCTTTTTGAGCCTGAATCATCATCATCATCATCATCATCATCATCATCATCATCGTCAACCTTATACCACATTTTGATTATCCATTCATATGCCAATGGACATAGGTTTCTTCCTCATTTTAGTTGTGGTGCACAGTGAGGCTGTGAATGAACAAGGGCTATCTGAAAATTCTGTCATGGAGAAATGACTGACTGGTAGTAAAGATTAGCTCTATTAAGCACCGGAACTTGTTGGGTTCCAAGGTAAACACTATCCAAACTAACAGTGCTCTGTCTCCCAGATAAGGAAACTAGGCTTGGCTTAGATACCCACTCTGAGGACTGTAGGCAGTATTTGAGCACCCTCATTAGCTTTAGGCCCATGATCTTAAAAAATAGTTTCCTAGGCAGTTCAATGCTGGCTCAATGGAGGGTACAGCACCTGCACCCGTTCCTGGTTCACCCAAGGAGACACCAACATCAAGGTTGTCTCGAAGTATCTATGCTTTCGTGTCCACAGATAGCATGGGGATGACCCATGTGACAGGGTCACTGTCTCACCTGCCTGCTGTAGGTCTGGATCCCGGGGGAAGACTTTGATTGGTGTGCAGGAGACTGGTCAAGGAATGCATGGAATCCTTGCATGTTGCAAACTGAAACTCCATGTCCATTAAAGAAATCCTCCCCTTCTCCTCACTCTACCCGACTCCTTCTCTCAAATCTTCATGCCAATGGAATCCCACAGCCTTTGTCCTTTGGTGACTGGCTTATGTGACAGCATAGAAGGGTCTCCCATGCTCTACCATCCACTGTGGGGGGTATGAGGCTTACAGGAGGAAGACCTCACCCAACCCCTTGACCACAGGGTGGTGCTCCAGAATTATTCCTTGCCTGACAAGGGTGAGCAGACGAAGGATGTCTGAGGTTGGAGGAAGAGTGTGGTGGCTTTGCTAACCCAAGAACAGTAGAGCCTCCATCAGGCAGGAGGCGTTGACTGGACAGTGGCTCCCAGCATTCTCTCCCAGGTAGGGTCAGCACTCTAGATCAGAAGGAGCAGGGGAGGAGGCACACCTCCTAACATGCTGTAAGCTGGTCTTGCCCGTTTCTTGTCCGACAAATTAAATGGTGGAGACAGGGATAAAAATGGCAGAAGAAACAGTGCCCAGCCTCCAGCTTGGCAGTAGCAGCCCAGAAGCTCCTGTTATCCCAAAGCAGCACATTTGGGGCATCTTATTTGCAACGATGGGATCTTCCTTTTTTTTTCTTTTTTTAAATTCCACCATGCAAGGGGATAAGGGAAAGGGAGCCAGAAAAAAATAGTTTATAAAAAGCACATTACCAGGAAATTGTTTCTACCATGTTTATGACTGTTCTTAATGTTTTATGAATATGCTAGGGAAAAAAATGCCGGGGCGTATTTCCTTGGGCGCTCTAGTTAATTACTTATTCTGAGTGCTTCTACTCCGTTCCTTTCGAAATGTGTTGTGCATTAATTCTGATTATGTACAAAAAAACCCACCTGCAAGGAAAACTCTGAATCAGTAATGCTGGTAAAACGAGCAGCCTCCTGGGGCTCCGCCTTGGAAGAGGATACTGGACAGAATTAGAATCTTGTAGCTAAGGCTATTCATAATGTCATTAACATAAAGGCAATTAAATGAGTTTTTAACCTACAACCCTTTATTGTTATTAATGAGCATTAGAAAAACACAGGAGATAAAATTGGTAATTATCTCTGCACCAAGCTATGCAATAATGTGTTTAAATATAAAAACAAAACAAATGATTATTGTTAGTATTTTCAGTAGCAGAAACCCCAGGAGCAGCTCCGTCATCTTTAATCACATGAGCCCACACCAAGAGGGTTAATTAAAAGAAGGCTTTACCTTCCGAGAGCCCGGTTGTTCAGTTTAATATGGAATCAACAAACATAAGTGTAAATTTGTAAAAAAAAAAAAAAAATGTCCCAGGCAGCGGTTCCTGCCTGCGGGTTAACCACCTTTACTGAAACTCAGAGTGGTTCCTTCTGGCAGACAGCAGTCCGTGCCTCCAGAATCAAGTTTTTCCTTTCTGGATGAAGGAAAACAAAACAAAACAATTGGGCCGCGCTTTCAGAGCCCATTCCAAGAAGAAGTGAGTAAATCCTAGGCTCGCTGCTCACTGAAAGTAACTCCAGCGTTCTGAAAAGGACACGCGGGTTTTTAAAGCAACGGCAAAGACCGCACGGCAGTCAGAGAGCCCCAGCTTGCTTCCTTTTCCTTTATGCAAACCACAGCGTCTTCTAAACAAGCCGTACCCGCCCGCGTGTGAGGACTCGGCGGTTAATGGATGGTGAAAGCCGGCGTCTAATAATAGTCTCCCGCTAATTAATTCAGTTTGTATACCATGCCGCAGAAAACATGGCTACCCCTGTCCCTTGTAATTTGTTCTAAGACGGTCTTGCTTTCCGAAGCCCATGTTGAAGTGACACACACCTCTGATTTGTCCTTTCCGTGAAGTTCCGCGCACACAATCCTCGAAAGCCGGCTTTTAAACGGCCTTTGCCTCGTGGCCAAACCTTTTATTTCCCATTTGATTTTTTTCCTCGAAAATAAAGTCTTTATGATGGTGTTTTAGAAAGTGAACAACTGTCCTGGCACTACCTATGCTCACGTCTTACTTAACAAAATAATCCTGTTAACTTGGGTTGATGCCAAAATCAAAATTATGCCCATTGCATGCACTTCCATAGGCCGACTCACTTAAACATTTGGTTACAAACACCGGGACTTCCCTATCCACTGGAAAACCTCTTATGCGATCAAGAAATGTAGCCAGTATCGGGATGAGAATCTAGATGTAGGAAATACAGGGGTCCGGCCAGTGTTGATCATATCCCTAAAAGCTGCTGGGACTCAGAATTAACGACCTAGAATGAGTCTGTCCTATGGTTGGACACCTGACAAGATCAGACAGATCACATTACCCAGGGCTGACCCTGAAAAGGTATATCACAAGCCCCTGAGTCTCTCCCAAGCAGCGTTCAGAAGGCAGGGCATAGCCAGTGTGAGTTGGGCAAGCAGCTAAGCAGTGGGAAGGCCTGAAAGGACAGGCCCCTTGTATACAGTTCTGTGCACTGTTCTATGGGACCCATGAGTAGACTACATGTTTACTGAAGACTCCTGTGCAACCAGGCTGCACAGTAGACTTGGGGTCTCACAAAGCTGATTGGCTAGGTCCCGGGCCACTGGCCCAGTCCCTTCTGAGTACCGGACTCTCCAGTTGTCAGGTTCTCATAAAAGCCAAGTCTGTCTTTGTCTGTAGTCACTCGGGCCACTGTCGTGGGCACGCACTTCTCCACCATCCAGGGAAACCATAGGGACAGGTGGGAGAGAGAGAGAGAGAGAGAGAGAGAGAGAGAGAGAGAGAGAGAGAGAGAAAGTGACTTTGTGCCATAGACCAGCCTGAGGAGGGGTTCGAGATATGTGTTCATTAAAACACATTTGCATTTTCAAGTTTCATTATCCCTGATCCCTCAGAACGTGCTGCCCGGCAGGTGCCTCTGCCTTGTGGTAGCCGGGAAATCTGAAGGTCAACTCCGGCTGTTAGGCAAACAATCGGGAGCTAGTGCACTAAACCCACCCCTTTCTTGTCACCCTCCCTGGTTATTAACCACCCCCAGGGCACCCTCAGGGGCTGCAAATTTTCTCCTGGCACCTCTTCTAACTTGTGAAAATTCTAGAGGCCTACAAACGACTGCTTAGCAAGAACAGGCCATATGCAGGGTCTTTGTGATCTGACCTCAGGCGGTGGAGGGAGGAGGGACCGTGGCTGGAGCTGCTCTATTGTGGACGCTTTGATTTGTCTCATCCTGCCCTTCAGGAGCTGCTGCCAGTGGGCCTGCGGTAGAGAAGGTGGCCAAACAGAGGACAATGGCGAGGCCTCGCACAGCTGGAAAATCATTTTTCAAAGACCTCCAGGACACAGCAGTTGAGCCTGTCAGCTGATGTTTGATCTGGGGAGTGTGGAGCAGCTGGGGTCGGGGCAGGACTCTCCAGACCCACGCTGCAGGACTGCATCTCGGGGTGGGGCAGCTGCCTAACCCCTCACATTCCTGCCTGTACCCTAGAAAGGCTGGGGACCCCTCCACTCCAACCCCTCCATGTACAAAGCCACGCCCCACTTTCTCAGTACTCGCAGACAAGTGGTGGACAGACTGTAAGAGCCCTGCAGGGAAGCTAGGAATCACCAACCGACCTGCAAATGTTTCTGCTGGGACAGCGTTTCCCCGGTGTACACAGACACATGTATACAGATGTTCGAAATGAAAGGCCGAGTCCGATGAGGAGCGTCTTTCTAAGGAAAGGCGAGAGAGACACTTGGCAACAGGAGTGGGTAGGATAAAGCCACCCAGAGAGTTGTTCTGAGGTAGAAACGACAAGATTTATCCAACTTTATCCCGGCTATCCTCATCTGTTCTTATGTCCCTCGTTCTCTCTGTTACACAGGGTTTCCAGAGGCCATGGGAGGCACCATGATGTCATTGCACGGGTGGCCAATAGCATGGGGATGCACCATAATGTCATTACACAGGTGGCCAATAGGATGCGTCCTTGTGTATTTCAGAATTTCCCTTATCTCTGGTCTTGCTTCCCCCTCTCTCGGTTACCTACAGTGATTTGGGATATTAAACAAAAGTCTCCAGAGATAATTAATGTTCTTAGCACGGTGAAGTGTCATGCGGCCCACCAGGTCCCCCTCTTTCTGTGTAGCCTCTGAGAATATTATCCGATCATTCTTTACCGAGAAGCTGTACATAGTATCAGATAGACAGTTGCCATAGTGCAGGGTTTGTGTTCACTAAACCTTTACTTTCCTTAACGAGGGCATCCAATTTCAGGGACTGCAGGATTAGCCTTGTGAGAGACCGTGTGTGTGTGTGTGTGTGTGTGTGTGTGTGTGTGTGTGTGTGTGTGTGTGTGTGTGTGTGTTTTCCTTCCTTTTCTTTCAGAATTTCTTTCAGCTTTTCGAGTATAAGAAGCAAAGACCAATGTGTTAGCAAGCCCCCTGCCTCAGACATGCTACTCAAAGGTTCTGCGAGTGACCAGGCTACGCATGTCACTCAGCAACTCCGCCTTGTGTAGGACTTCCCATCTGGTCGTCAAAGATGGCTGAGTCTCTGCATCTCTCCTTTCTGCTGATCTAAAGACTGGAGAGATGGCTCAGAGGTTAAGAGCACTGACTGCTCTCCCAGAGGTCCTGAGTTCAGTTCCCAGCAACCACATGGTGGCTCACAGCCATCTGTATTGGGATTCCATGCCCTCTTCTGGTGCGTCTGAGGACAGCTACAGTGTACTCATATAAATAAAACAAATAATTCTTAAAAGAAATATGAGTACAGAGGCCACAGGGTCAGAGCTCCTGGAGCTGGGGTTACAGCCAAATGGGAGCCATTCATTGTGAGTGCTGGGAACCAAATTCAGGTCCTCTTGCAAGAGCACTAACCCTCTTATCTCCTGAGCCATCTCTCCAGCCCTTGCACTCACATTTTGAAACTTACTTAACTCAGATCTTACTAGCCTCCCAAACGAGATGTGAGCCTTAGAACAAACCAATGTCCCCTCAAAGCCATTTCTCTACCTCTAACCAATCCTCAGATAGAATCTAGACACTCACTTGGAAATTCATTTAAACCAAAAGGATTAGGAATGTCAACGGTGGCTCTGTGAGTGTGTAGTTTTTATCCTTGCTAACCATTTGATATTGATTGATTGATTGATTGATTGATTGAAGATTTATTTACTTATTTTATGTATGTGAGAACACTGTTGCTGTCTTCAGACACACCAGAAGAGGGCATCAGATCTCATTACAGATGGTTGTGAGCCACCATGTGGTTGCTGGGAATTGAACTCAGGATCTCTGGAAGAGCAGTCTGTGCTCTTAACCGCTGAGCATCTATCCATCCCTAATTTTTTTTAATTATTATTACTATTTTATTTGATGTGTGTGGGTGTTTTGACTGTACTTATGTCTGTCCAACGCATGCACACAGTGCCTTTGGAGGCCAAAAGAGGGCATCAGATCTGATGGAATTGGCATGGGAAAAGATTGGTAGCTACCGTGTAGGTGTTGGGAATTGAACCCAGATCTTCTGGAAGACCAGTTAAGAGCCTTTTAACTGCTGGGCTATCTCTCCAGCACCCTTTCCTTTTTATTTTAGCCCATAAATATGTTCCATTTTTTTTTTGAGATTGTGACCAGGCACTCACACACGTGCATTTATCTATTTAATGTTTTATCCGTCATCTCCATGTTTGAAGGTGAGTGTTGCTTTTGAACATGCATAACCCACCATGTTGACTGCAGGTCTCAGCCATTATCCTCAGAGGAGCCAAGGGATATATTTGCTAAAACCCAAAATACTCAATCTTTCTGACTGACCAAAGCAGACCCAAAAATGCAAAAAAAAAAATACTAATTAGATTTTGTTAAAGATCCTAAATTAGAAACTAAACAATTCCGAGAGTGGATTGGTTGTTGCAAATTAAACAGAACTATTTCATTTAAGTTTATGGTCGTGTAGGTTAATTAAAAAATTTCTCTCTAGAAATACAGCCCCCAAGACTCTATGTAATTTAACAGGCGCTGTGTTCACGCAGAGCGGAAATGGCAGCTTCAATATGCAATTCTTGCTTCGTAAACTTTGAAGGCTAAAAACACATTCTCCCAAACTTGTGAATGTTCTTTATGTCAGAAGCAACTCACCGAAGGAGACTCGCCAAAGGAGTTGCTAGGTAACTTGGGGCCCATGGAAGGCTTCTGATAAAAATGGATTTAGATCAGATCTCTGGAGCAGATGGGGAAACTGAAGTGGAAAATAAATTCAAATGCTCTGATACTGGCTCTTCGTGCCAAAACGAAGATGTTCTTCTGGAAGGGGCGGGGGCTGAGGTTGCCTTCTTGCAGACGGCATCAAGTCTCCTCTCCTTCTCCACAACATGAAGCCGTCTAAGATTTGTGAGGCAAACTACTCTTCAGTGACAGGGGCAGCCCCATGAGGAAGGACCCTTGTCTGAAGAAGATGGAAGTTGGCATATCTTGGGAAACAGGCAGGCTATGCATCTGTACAGAGGATGTGCGTTCTGTGGTGAAGCTCTCCCCCTAGTAAAACAATGAAACCTTCTGTTACTTGAGCCCCTATGGACTGAAAATGAATGGTCCTTTCTCCATGTCTTTGCACAGGACGGGAGATGCTAGGAGCTGCTGGCAAGAGTTACAGGCCAAAGAGCTCTTGCAAAATCCTTTCCTGGAGAAGAGTCACCTGCAAAACCTCCCCCTTCACTCAATTCTCAAAACCTTTCAGAGTTGATAAATTGTCACAAGATTGTTCAAAAGAGATCTTAATTGAATGTGTGGCTGAGGCAGGAGGACCCCTTGAGTGCTGGAGTTCGAGGTTCTCTGGGTAACTCAGAGGAAGCCCCACTGCAAACAAACACAAATGGAAGCTGGTAGATAGCTGAGCTCAGCAGCCAAGGGACACGGAATCCCTGGAGCCGACACACCTCTCCGGAGCATTGTGGGAAGGGCAGGCAGCTATGGGAGGCAGATGCAAACCACAATGGTGACTTAGGGACCTCCTGGCAAAGATAGGACATGCCCTAGCTTCTTCCCCTGAACTATTTACTGAACTATTACAGCAAACTACCCAGAAAAACTTTGTTGGTTTTTTTTTTTCTATTTTGTAGGTAAGAACACTGAAGCAACAAGGGACCTCGTAACTCAGAAGGACCACATAGCTAACGGGTGACATGGCCATCACTAAGATGTAATGCTTTGGCCACCACTTTCTCAGGAGACTTGGGGTCGTTGGGAGAGAGTGGTACAAAAGTACTCTCATTTTTCGCCAAATGAAGTACACACTGGTTAAGATTTTATCGATGTCTGTCAAAATGTCAAGTGAACGCATCAGATGACTCAAAGAAAGCATATTTGTAACAGGAAAAAAAAACTTGGAAACAACTTAGTGTTTAGTAACGGATGGGTTGGACAATTTCTGGTAAAACTACTTAATAACATGCTATCCACTCGCTAAAAAGAATGAGAAAAAAATCTATTTTGACATAGGGAAAAAAATACTCTTTCAACAACAAAAAACCAAGTTACAAAGCATAAATTGCACAGCAGAGCACATTTCTGTGAGTTGTGTGGAGGGGTACAATCCTCTGACGGAAAGGGTATCTAGAAGCAGACATTATTTACTTCCGTCCGTGGTGGACTTCAGGGAGAGAAGGCGAGTGTCTCTTGGTAGGGAGGGAGGATAGAAACTTACATAAACTTTGCACTGTGTCCTGTTCTCAGCTCTCTGATTTTTTTTCCCTCATAACTAAGTATGACTTTTGTAATAAAAGGAAGCATTTTCAAGAAAGCCCTTTGAACTTAAAAGATAATGGAAGGGTTTTATAACAGAAAAGAGAAGTGGGTCAGGATCCGAAGGGAAGGCAGTTGATGATTAAAAAGCTAATGATGGCCAAAGGTCGCTCGTGCCTTCCTGTTAATTGCCAAGGCAGACTCAGGAATAACTGGAGCATTGGACAGGGTGCACCTTGAAGACCAAAAAGAGACCTCTTCCTGGTATTCTGGGCAACTTGTCAAAGCAACACTCAGTGATCTGATCACTTCTCAACTCTTTCTGAAGGTGCTGGGATCTTCCCCATGACTGTCAGATTCACACAAAGCCAGCTCAGGTGGGAAGAGAGGTACCACACCATCCCCCACTTCCACCACCCCCCAAAAAACGTGGCCGCTGGAAACCACTCAATTCTCTGGCTGCATGGAGGTCGTCCGTGACAGCTGTAGCCCTTTCCACATAGAAATATTCTCCCTGCAATGTGGAGGCAGATTGCATTCGCCTGGCTAATCCTGCCATACACAGGAGAAACCAAAAAGGCCCAAGTTATCCATATGTGCTCCGGACTCTAAAAGGAAGGGGCCCATCAGTAAGTGTGGGGCATTTGTTTCTTTGCCTCTGCTCTCTCTAATAATGTCAACATGGCCACTACTGTTTGGTTAGTTTTTCTCTGCTCAAAAGCCATCCCGGAGCATTTTTTTCTTTTTTTTCTTTTTTCTTTTTTTGCCAATGATGATGGAAGAGTTCTTGTAAAACTTTGTAAGTTCCTAGTTTGTGTGGGCGGGTTTCTAGTTCATGTGTTTTCATCCAAACACCCAATGTCTATTTGGTTTGCACTGTATGAGTAGCAATACTTAATATAAAATATCCCAGTGTCTAATTAGCCGAGATGCTAACTCAACCTGTCTTCCAGCCATGCCTCTCGCAAGGCTTTGAAGGTTAATCAGGGACCTGCCGATGTATTTCATATTGTCTAGCACACGTTGTAACTTTGTATTCCAACTGTTACAGCAGTAGCCAGTTAAACCCAGGCTCTATGAGGTAGAAATCAGGTCTGCCCTTGACTTTATGCCCTTGAGCCTGGGATTCCCCAAGAATCTGACTAGGTGTTCACAGGAATGTGCTTAACAATGTCTACCCGGATGTTCAGGAAAGTTAGACCTTTGGACAACCATTGATTAATAAGGGAAGAACCTGATGGGCTCTACTGCAGTCTTTCATCCCTTAGAACATTTCGTTGCCTGTTCAAAATGCCGACATTTCTGACAAGCTGCATCCGGACAATGCTCTTCCCTCCAGGTTTCCTCCGTAAGACAGTTTGGGGTAGGGCATGTGAGTGCCCTTAACATGGTCAGGCACAGGGGATGAAGACTCTGTGAGTCTCAGGTTAATATCCATGAGCAGCCCACACAGCGACTTACGAGATCACGGGCAAACAAGGGTAGCTTGTCTTCCAGATGGCGGTGGGCCTCTTTCCATGACAGGGGGAGAGGCTAGGCACAGACATAATACTGTAATAGGCGAGGCCAGATAGCAACAGATAAAACTGGCCCTGCTCCCTTTCATTGGTTCACTTACTGGTGAAATCTTTACTAGGGCCATTGGCCTTGGTTTCTGGGAGGACCTAGGGCGGCTTCTATAAAACAGAGGAACTCTCTGGTTCCCGCTACCTGGCAAAATCATGGTTCTAGAAGCTCAGCAGTGGCTGGCCTATCGAGGCTCTCTGCCACGGACTCTGCCCACACTCCCAACAACTGCCCCCGGTAGTTAAAGAATAAACTCCCAACTACCCAGTAAAATCAAGACTCAACAAACTGTAACCCAACAATCAGATTTATATTTTAAATTCTCAACCCACAATAAACTTATAACCAATTGATAAGGATATAAACCGCCCACCTAGATAAGATGAATTTGCCTACAGAAATCCATCCCAGCTACCTTGGCAACTCAGACCACCCGGATCTGGATCATCCTTCCCCGTCTCTATCTCAATTCCACCCCCTTTTCTTCCTCCCTCCTTCCTAGATTTTTTTTCCCCGCCTACCTTTCCCTCTCATCCAATGATAGGCTTCGCCTTATCCTGGACTGGCCTTGCTGCATAATGACATCATCCCACATTGAAGGAGCTTCCTGTGGCCAGAAGAGCATCACCACAGAGATAGTGAGAGGTAGCCAGGAGGTAACAGGATCTAACCAGAAAGGATATGCACCTGGAGTGGGGACATGAGCCACATTCATGAGCAATTGAAAGTCATCCACAGACTCTGAGGAAAGGGTATATTTTATGTTATGTAGAGGTCTCTGTCACTCCAGCAAGTGGCTAAGGAGGTCAAGAATGAGAGCAGTAGTCACGAGACCACTGCAAAAACAGTGTTTAGACCTTGTTTCAGATGGACTTTTGGGGTGCATAGAACAGAAGCTCGGCCACAGGGTTGTTCTGGAGCAAACAAAGTCAAACCTCTTCCACTTCTCACAGTTCTTTGTAAAGTGTGAGGACCTGGTGAGTGCGGTGCAAATGCTCAGAAAGCCTTAGAATTT
Source organism: Rattus rattus (assembly GCF_011064425.1). Lineage (NCBI taxonomy): Eukaryota > Metazoa > Chordata > Mammalia > Rodentia > Muridae > Rattus > Rattus rattus. The sequence continues at coordinate 16,219,339 of NC_046164.1, forward strand.
CCTGATTTAAGTATGTCCTTGGACTTGTATAAGAATTAGTGGAAATAAGGACTCAACGCTGAAAACCACAAACGGCACATGGTTTCAGAACCAGGCCGCCATCTTCAGCCAGCAGGTGTGTGTCTCACCACAGGCGTGAGCTTTAATCCTCTCGGTGACCCATCCAGGTGAAGCTCGGCTAGACAAGCTTGCAGACGACAAATCAGATGAGAGGAAGGGAAGTTGAATGAATTGTTAGTTGCCTCAGAGCCAGTCCTCAATGGTCAGAACTCGTACTCCTCACCAAAGGGAACTCTGGGAGATCATTTTGCTCTCTGGTGGCCTCGTCTTATATTTATGAGTTTTTTTTCCCCCAGAATTTCCTATGGAAAAAGAACTAAAGGCTTAAAGGCCACAATTGCTAGGAGGAAAATAACGGAGGTGGTGATTCTGTTTGTTTATTAAGGTGTCCTAAGTTAGAAAGATCCTTTTGCTCCTCCAAGATTCTTCGGTCTGATGGCGGGAGTGGGCGGGTATTTCATTCGGAACTCCTTTGATGATGTCTGCAGCAGTCCTCCTGCTGGGTGACACTGTGTCTTGGAATTCGTGGCACTGCCTTGCCCATACTTTAAAAGTCATTAGCTTAGTTGCATCCCGGAAGAAGGAAAGAAACAGCTGTGCGATCCACCCATGAGATAAAGTTGTCTGCCCGCACGAGCTCGGCCCTTTTCTTGTGCTGGCTGTGAGCCTGTTCTCCTGCTGGGGAGGAAAAGCTCATTACTGCTCCGAGTAACCACGAAGCAGGGCTGGGAAAAGGGAAGAAAGAAACCAAAGGCCCAGAGCGTCCCCACCAAACTGTATTTTGAAAAGTCTGGTGCTGAGCGTTTACTGGAGTTGCCTGGCAGCCCCTTTCTTGGGCTGGTTTTTTTTTAACAGTGGAATTGTGTAGATACAGGTGACTTGCATGCACTGGACTGGTGTCAGTAGACATGAGTCATAGGCCCAGTGGACACATGGAATAGCACAGGCGAAGGGAGCAGTGGGGTCAAGCATAAGGATTGCATGCAAGCCCTACACTCAACAAAAGCTCAGCACAGCAGTGAACACCTGTAATCCTAGCACTGGGGACAAAGACAAGGAAACTCCTGGGCTTTGCTGGAAGCCGGTCAAGCCAAATCATTATTCTGAGCTCAAAATTCAATGAGAGATCTTGTCTCAACAAATACAGTGGAAAGCAATTGAAGAAGATACCCAACACTGACTCTGGCCTTTACACACACACACACACACACACACACACACACTCACACTCACACTCACACATACACATTCATACACACTCATATATACACATTTACACACATACACATGTTCATATATACACATTTACACACATACACATGTTCATATATACACATTCACATACTCACATATTCATACACATTCTCACACATTCACACACACGTTCATACACACTCAAACATACACACTCATACACATTCACACACATACTCATACACACACATTCACACATATATACATCACACACGCTCACACATTCACACACTCACATATTCACACACACATACTCATCACACACATTCATACACACACTCACATATTCACACACACATTTACACACATAAAATCCACACACACATGCACACACACACACACACACACACACACACACACACACGAACTCATAGCAGCACTCAATTCCGACTGTTCATAGCTTTCATATCTGCTGACTTGGCAGCTCTTCTAGAAGCACAGTTTGACCACACCTCAAAAACTCTGTTAAGCTTTGGGCCCCACCCCGTCCCCTTTGTCCTCTCCACTTCAGTCATTTTGGCCACCCTCACTGTTTGCTTTGATGACCTTCTGCCGTTGGAGTTGCCGTGCCCAGTGTAAGTGGCATTTCAGTGTGGGTTCCCTGGGTAACCAGCATCCTGGCCTCCACTAGTGTGTCAATGGCATATGGTGCAAATGGCCTGTCACTGGGTCTCAGAATCAGATCAAACTGTGTGCCAAGCTGCTGGCTGGGTTGGCATGGTGCCTATAGTCCCAGTGCTTGAGGAAGGAGAACAATGTTGTCGAAAAACTATTCAGAATGAACTTTCTTGTGCAAACCAGAATCTGGCTTTCCGCCATTCTCTGTTTCTCTCTTCCCACTGGTATTGGAGTTGCAGACAGAAACTCTGGGCTGGTGGGATGGCTCTGCAAGTTAAAGCCCATGTTATGGAGGCTGCTAACCTGGTTTTGATCCCTGGAGCCCCCTTGATAGAAGGAGAAAAGACACAACCAAAAAATTGTCCTCTGAGCTCCACATGTGCACTGTTGCTGGTGCATGTACCCTGCCCCCTCCCACACACACATGCAACGCACACAGAATAAATGCATGATTCTTAACAAGTTGAAAAGGAGCGATGGCTCAGGGGTTAAGAGCACTGACTGCTCTTCCAGAGGTCCTGAGTTCAATTCCCAGCAACCACATGGTGGTTCACAACCATCTGTAATGGGGTCCAATGCACTCTTCTGGTGTGTCTGAAGACAGCGACAGTGTACTCACATATATTTAAAAAAAAAAGTTTAAAAGGAGAAACATTTGCATTCTGCAGCTAAAGGCCTATGACCAAGTTTTCCTGAATTGTTCTCATTGCCTTGTCACATGATGGTTCCAATCCTGTTCTCTTTCCTCGAAGGCAAGTAAGTATCTTGCCAGCGATTTCCAACAATGTTGCATTTGGGCTTCTTAAAGGCCCTCCTCAGTGGTTCTCAACCTGTGGGTCGCAACCCCTTTGGGAGTTGAGCAACCCTTTCACAGGGGTTTTCTAAGACCATAGGAAAAGCAGATATTTATATTGCGACCCCCCCAGCAGTAGAAAAATTACAGGTATGAAGCAGCAACAAAAATAATTTTATGGCTCACCACAGCAGGAGGGACTGAAGCATTAAAAAGACCGAGAACCACTTTCCTAGGGTTGGAGAGGGACTCAGTGGTTGAGAGCTCTGCTGCTCTTCTAGAAGGCCCGAGTTCGATTCCCAGCACCCACATGGTGGCTCACAATCATCTACCATGGGATCTGATGCCCTCTTCTCTCATGCAGGCATACATGCAAATGGGGCACTCATACTCATAAATAAACTGGGAGAGAGAGGGAGAGAGAGAGACAGAGAGAGAGGGAGAGGGAGGGAGGGAAGAGAGAAGGGAGGGACGGGGGAGAGAGAGAGAGAGAGAGAGAGAGAGAGAGAGACAGAGAGACAGAGAGAGAGACAGAGAGACAGAGAGAGAGACAGAGAGAGACAGACAGACAGAGAGACAGAGAGAGACAGACAGAGAGACAGAGAGAGACAGAGAGAGACAGAGAGAGACTGCCCTGTGTGGTTATCAGTCCCATTCTGTATTCAAGAAAAGCTAAGGCTCGGGAACTTTTGAACATGGCCAATCACATAGAAAACCCAAGTCCCTCTGACCCTCCAGTCCAAACATCATTTCACTTCACCAAGTGTAGACACCAGTTGTCTAAGCAGAAGCAGACACAGCTCATACAAGCCCTCCGAGAGATTGAAGAAACAGCAGTTGATGGAGCCCTTTGGAACGTGTACCCGAAAGTTGTCAGGGAGGGATGCAGAGTTTGGGGGAGTCATGGCCACCCTGGGGTGTAGTTTTCTGGCAAAGCATCAGTCTTTGAGTTAGTCATGCTTCTGAGCCACCCCTCACCCCGGCTCCTTTAGCAACTTTAGGTAGAGAAGGACTTATTTGTCTTCCAGGTCAGTCCATCGTTGAAGGAAGCCGGGTCTCAAGGAACCTGGAGGCAGGAGCTTCGGAGGAGTGCTGCCTGTGACTCGTTCATGCCCCCTCAGCTAGCTTCTTCTCACCGCCTGCCTGCCCAGAGAACAGTGCCCACGGTGAGATGGACCCTGCAATAACAGTTATCAACCTAGACAGCCCCTCATAGACAAACTGATGAAGACAAGCACTCGGTTAAGACGCCATTGCCGACAAATTCTAGAGCGTGTCACGTTGACAGTTGGTGTTGACTACGACACCTGATCACTACAATCGTCTTCCATTGTCTGACTCTAACAGAGTGGCCATCCGTCCGGGGGACAATTGTTACTGCTGTGATCCAAACGCTCAGGACAGTACTCCGCACGTGGTAATTCAGGAGGAGTGACTCAGACGGGACACTGAGGTGAGATTCGAGTGAGCAAGTCTAGAGGCGGTCTTTCCTCTTCCAAACCAGAGAAGTCTCTCTCCTAGCTGACGGCTTTAACCACAGAGGGTTAACGCTGTTGCCGAACGGGTCGGCTGTTGAAGAATCCAGGTAAAACTGGAAACGGCTGCGCATACACAGACAAAATGACTGAACCACGGAAGTGACAGGGAGACGAAGGAGGCAGCGCACAGACGTGGGTGGTTAGGCTGAGGTTTTTCGAATTCGGGTTTAAGCGCCCGAGACTGCTGTCAGTTTATCTAGTGAAATCAGATCCGTGATCAATGTGTGGAGACGGAGATTTCAGACCTCATTATATACAAACTGAAGATTTCTCCTTTGCTGTCAGTGCAGCGCTCGACACGCCAGAGGAGACAAAAGGGAGCTGTGCCTCAGGTCCCCTCTAGATGTGTGAATGTGGGCGTGGGTGCGGGTGCTAATTTTCGGTTGGACGTTAAAGTCTGAGCATGTCCAGAGACAGACACGTAGCTAGGGAAACCTGCACCCGGTTCCCAATTTCGGGTGGAAATCCCGGTGACAGCAAATTCGGTGTGGTACTTACTTCTTGCTGCCGTCTGGTGTTCTTGTCTCCAAACAAAGGAAGCCTCTGCCTTTTCCTCGGGTCGCTTCCATCCGGCAGGCTCCTCTAGTTTCTCTGCTGTTGCCTAAACCTGGCCATCAATGTTTCTCCACCTCCACAGATGCACTCGTGTCTCCCCGGGCTGATGAAATTCAGTGCAAACCCTTCCAACACACTCTTGAGTCAGTTTGCTGCTGGACAGTGCACCCCAAAACTGTGAATGAATTCAGCTGGGCAGCTCTAGCTCGGAAGTCCCTGAGAATAATAAATGTAAGGGCTACCCGGTCTTATGCTTGTGCCTTGTGGGGTTGGCTTGGGAGAGCACTGTTAGCCATTTGTTGACAGTTCCAAAACACAATGCACAGAATGATATAGATCTATAGCGACCAGTCAACCAGAGTCATCGCAGGTACAGTCAGGGGTCGCTATGACAGCCAAGGACGGTCCCTCATGCCTGAGAAGAATCAGCAGACTGTTAAGTTATGGTGACACGCGTGACGGGGCCGCTGATGCCTGGTTATTTACTATGTTAGCTCAGACTCGTTCTCATGGGGGTGGGATAAAAGCAGAGAGGGAATGAAAAGGAGAAAGCAGGGGTGCGGGGGAGAGGAGGGAGGTGGGGAGGGGGAGGATGAAGATGGAGAGGATGAGGGAGAGGAGGCTGAGGAAGATGGGGATGAGAGATAGTGAGCAGTGGGACTCTGGGACTCTTGAGCCGACACAAAATTTCTACCTTCTGCCTCATTCAACTTAGAAAAGTGAGTCATAAAGCCGGCCCAGGGCAGAGACTGTGCCTTGGCAAGGTCACACTGCAGAGTGTGGATTGGGAGCTGACAAAGAGCCAGACGGCTCTGTGAGCCATGGCCCGGACCTCCCTGGACCTCAGGCTCCTACACTGCGTCTTCCTCTATTCAGATCCCAGCTGGCAGAGAGGCCAGCTAGTTGTCTCTGGTTTTGCCTATTCCCTACCAGGGAGCCAATCACGCCTCCTCCAGAGTGACCTCATCTGATCCGTCGCCTCCATTTCGATGACATTCTCCTCTTCCAAAGCAACAGCTCACGTACTGAAGACACTCCGAGTTCATCGGCGCAGTCTGACAGGTGTGTCCACACCCCTCCCTTGACGCCCCCGACTCTCCTGCGGGTCTGTCCACCCCTCCTCACATCTCTGCCTGACTGATGCCTCTCCACTCACGCTCACTAGCAACGATGGTGTTCTGATGTTCCTTTCCTCTCACCCTTCGCCTCCCTCTTCGTGCGTAGCGTCTCCCGGAATTTAAAAATCAGTCAGGTGGACACTGCTGGATTCTAGCTAATCTCCACCCTGCCAGATGTTGCCATAGGCTGCTCCTCAAACACATGTCAAAAAAACAAAGCAAAATGTCTTTTTCCAAAACAGGACTCCGTCTCTCTGGTTTCTGTGTGCAGTCTCGTGATTCATCCAGCTAGACGCTGAAAATTACTCTTCTCTCCCTTTGCTCTGGGAACAGAGCCCTGAAGAGCTGCCCTGTCAATTACGCGTGCTGGATTTCTCTCAGGCTACCCTGGCTGCTGCCTGAGTTCTTGTCTCTCCCTCTGTTGCTCAGTCCAGCACCGGGGCCTTTCATTTGTTCCCTGTGGCCCTTTTCTGCAGCCAGAAATCTTTCTGAGACACACAGCCAGCTGTTAGCCCTCTGCTGTGTACAGTTCCCCTCACTCATTTCTGCCAGGATGAAACATAAATGCTTTGCATTAAAGATCACTGGTTGTGAAAAAGAAAGAAAAAAAGAGAGAACGAAAGAGAGAAATAAAAAGAAAGAGAAAGGCAGAGGAAGGAAGGAAGGAAGGAAGGAAGGAAGGAAGGAAGGAAGGAAAGAAGGAAGGAAGCTGTTCTATCTCACTTTAGGAAGAGAACTGTTCTCATAAAGAAGTAAGGGGGCCTTACAAGTTCAACCAGGGAGCTAGTGATCCTCAGGGGCGAAAGCTCAGGTTCTCTGGCTCATCCCCCACTGTTTCCAGAACCATCTTCTCGGCTTCCTTCTGAAACTTGGCCCCATTTTCCTGCAAATCCTACTCCCCCGCCTCTCTCGCCACATTCATCCATGGGCGTGGTCCCCACAGGCTTCTTCGTATAAGCCTAGCTAACTTTGAGAATAAATGTTGGGAAGGGAGAATCTAATCTGGCTAATCATGGATCAAATGCTCAACTGTTGCGCCCACGAAAGGGTGAGGTGCTTTCTGGGAGAGGTGAAGAGCTTTCTCCATCCAGTAAGACAAACCTACCATGTTTGTTGACCTGCCCTACCGAGTCTCCAGGCTCATCTTGTTACAATGTATTATTCACTCCTAAATGGAGTTCCCTACTCTGAGTTCCCTAATGCACCACGCTGCTCTGTTCCTCACCCCTCCAGCTCCTCATTGTTCCTTCTCTGAAACAGAGTCGGGTAGCCCAGAGGGCCCTCAAACTATGTAGCTGAGGAGTCTGGCCCTCTCCTCTCCACCTGCCCAGTGCTATGACGACAGGTCCTACCAGTGTGCCAGGTCTGTTGCAGACTGAGGTGTTGTGCAGACCAGGCAAACACTCCATCAGCTGAGCTGTGCCCCTAGCTGTGCATCTTCTACTCCCAACACCTACAGGGTTTGCACGTCTGAGAGGCTACCTTTTGCTGTGTTTTATCCTTTAGACAGGGTCTCATCAGTTAGCCCAGGGTGGCCTGAAGGTCTCATCAGTTAACCCAGGGTGGCCTGAAACTCAAGTTCCAGTTCAAGATCTTCCTTTTCCCTTCCTCCTCAGCTCTGGGATTGTAAGTGTGCACTGCCACGCTCTCCTCCCTCCGTTCTTTGCTACCTGGCCCCAACGTCGCCTGCTCCGTGAAGTCTGCCCTTGCCCCTTGTAGGCTGCTCCCCTTTGGAAATGCTTAGTGCTTTTCTCATAGCTCTATGAAGTGGGCATCACGTTCAATTAAAATGTTCTTCTCCTTGCCAGATTGCACTTATCTATTTATAGGCAAGCACAGTTTTATAAAGGGATAGAAGGCAGGGATAACTGGGGGCTGACTGAATAAGGAGATTCGAGTTTACTCACACCTGCTATATGCTTGGCTTGGGGAAAGGAGGTAAAACAGGAGGAAGAAGCCAATTGAAGTTGATTCTCAGACCCCAGGGTGACAGACAGGGTCAGGGCCATCTCACCATGGGGAGAGGTTCAACCCTTCACAATGTGATTGCAGCAGGGTCTGGGAGAGGAGCAAAGCACAGCTGGCCCTGGGGATCCAGACAGCTGGCAGCAACGTAATCTCTGAGAGTTCTGCTGGTGATGCCTAGCTGTGGGCACAGAGGGTAGCGGAAGGCCAGGTGTAGCACTGGCAACAGGTAAGGGACAACCCGAGACGCATGCCCAGTAATGAAGAACTGTAGACGACGGTAAGGGGCAAGCAGAGCTGATTGGAGGAGGAATGGGAAAACTCCTTATCGGGATGCTTAAAAGCCAGATTTAGGTTTCTGTGATGTAGATGTGAAAAGATTATCCAATATCCATGGAAGTGATGGTAGAGAGTCCCCCGGCATGCGTACTGTGCCCTCTCTAGGCCACGTATGCAATGCGGCAGTGTACACTCTGGTCTGGCGTGAGTTCTCTTTCATCGTACTTAATGTCTTAGCTCCTAACGTGCAAACCCCCTAGGTCGACTTTAAGATCCAAGTCTGGCATTTTGTTTTCTGTTTCTGTTTCTTGGTTGGTTTCTCTCTAATCCTTTAGAAGTCAGAAACCCATCTTACACGGCTTACTTTAAGTGACATCTTCTATAATCAGATCCCCCTCAGTGCTCAGCAAGGAAGCCTTCTTCAAGCCCTCATCATTCAATGCAGTAGAAAGTTGAGTGGACCCAGCCACAGGGAAGTCAGGGGTGGGGGTTTGGCAGGGAAGGCAGGTCATGGGTCATCGCAAAGGCTTAAAGCCCAGCAGCAATGCTCCCAAGGCTTTAGGTCCCAGTCAAGGGTTGTAGCATTGAGCAACTTACTCCACATGTCTGTCTGTCTGTCTGTCTGTCTGTCTCTCTCTCTCTCTCTCTCTCTCTCTCTCTGTGTGTGTGTGTGTGTGTGTGTGTGTGTGTGTGTGTGTGTGAGTGTGTGTGTGCATTCTCATGCCACAATGTGTATTTAAAGGTCAGATGGCAACTTGGAGGAGCTGGTTCTCTCCTTCCACAGTGTAACCTGGGCTAAACCCAGCATATCTTGGACTAGCCTGGATGTTAAGTGCTCCTAACCACTGAGCCATTCGCTGGCCCACGTCTCTCTAGTTTTCTGAGCTCTTTTCCTTGTCTGTGTCACAGAGCCACTAACCTTCCCTTCGAGGCTCCCAGTCGGCAATGTCTGAGAAGTAGTCACAAATGTTAATTTCCAAGTGAGGGTGCCACTCCTACAATGAGATCTACTCTCTGTGAATGTGAAAAGGAGTATTTAAAAATCTTTAAAAAGTAGTCCTGTGTGGTGGCACCAATGGTGGAGAGGGGGGTGTTCTGAGAAGGTATCTGGCCGTGGTTAGTAAGCATGAGAGTCAAAACAGACGTCTAGATCATCGATCCTGGAGCTGGAACACCTCACTTAGTAGGCAGTTCCCTCTTCAACGGCAGCAGCTTCTTCAGAGGAGCCAAGAATCACCCAGGGTGGGGCTTATTTGGGGCACAGGATGTGTACCTGTGTGATCTGAATGTAGAATGTGCCCTCACGTGTTCGAAAACTTGGCAGTCAACTGAAGATGCTATACCGGAAGGCTGAGGAACCACCTAGGTCGTTGCCTCAAGGTGGGCAGTGGGTCACTTGGAGGTGGGCCTTGAGGTTTTATAGCCCCGCCTCCCTTCCTGTTCCAGCTCTGCTTCCTGACTGGTGACTTATGTTCCAGCCTCCTTATACTCCTCCCTCTGCTCAGCTCCGTACTCCACAATGTACTTGGACCCCTTAAAACTGTGAGACGGAGTGAACCTCTCTTCCCTCACTTTGCTGCTTCTTGGGAATTTGGTCCTGATGAAGAGAAATTTAGCCAGTACAGCACCCTTTCCTAGAAATGCTGTGGAGACAAAAATGCCAAGTGTAGGACTCACAAGCTTGTCTAGGGGCAGGGGTGAGGAGGTGGCGCTCAAGGGTGTCATGTCGTAGGCTCGCAGCAAAGGAGCAGCACCACGTGAATAGACTCAGCAGGTTAGAACTGCCGCAAGCTAGTCCGTCTTCCTTCTACCAGCATTCCCTATAAACTTATGCATAGAACAAACACCAGCAGCTCTATGAGCTTGTGCAGTTGTGTTGTGGTTCACGGGGAGCTCAGTCCGAGGCATAGTGCATGAAATGTCATTAACGCACCCTAAAAGCAACATAGAGAGTCCTCGCTGAACAACAGGGAGCAGGCGTCAGTGTATGTAACCCAGAGAGCAGAAAGAAGTGTGGGTCAAAGCAGTCAAGCAATCACATGACAAATTTGCATACGCTTGTTCTTTTCATTTGATCAGAAAATTATGCAATCAATGCTTAAGGAAATAGAACATTCAAACATTCCCTTCGAGTTAATGCCACGTGACCACATAGCATGCCACGTGACCTCACAGCCTTCCCTTCCAGTTAATGCCTGTGACCTCAGCCTGCCACGTGACCACCTCACAGCATCCCTTCGTGTTAGTGCCACGTAACCACACAGCATGCCACGTGACTCGGCATTTTTTTGTTGTTAGTGCCACGTGACCTCACAGTCATCCCTTCCTGATAATGCCACGTGACATCACAGCCACCACAGCTATTTGGTTGCTAGGAAGATGATGCCCAGAGAGCCTCATTAAAACTTTCTTGACAATAGTTCTCCGGCCCATGTTTTCTTTTCCTTCCCTGTGAAGTTCCCCAACTTTCTTCGGAATGGAAACCTTCAAATAAACTACGCTAGAGTCTAATTAATAGCCTTGCTGCCTCAGTTTCCTGCTTTGTTCCCACCTCGGTAAGATCTCACCATGCTGAGAGTTCGCTGGATGAGAGTACCCAGTCCTTTCTCACTAGTTTGTTTATTCTGCCTTTCTTCCTTTTTCGGAGCAAAAGCTTCCTAGAAAACGGAATTCGTTTGAAGTTTATCTAGCTCTCTCCAGTATGTTGACCTCTGGTATCCTTTTTAACGTGAGGCGTTCGAACGTATCTGCCTCCATCCATGAAACCAAAGGATAAATATTTAATTCTAAAGTAAACTGTGATTGCAACTGGTTGGTTGGCTTAGAGGTCCTAATGTGAGCAAAGCTCAGAGAGGGAGACAAGACTGTGAAGACAGGTAGTGACTTCCCTGATTTAAGGATTTCTCTTCTTCTCAATGCTGGTTAGCCGTCTCAGGCTTTCCGTGTTGTGACATATTGCTATTCTTTTACAGCAAGTCTTTCGCCATTCTCCTCTCCCCACTAATTAACGAGGGTGTTAGCTGAGCCCCCTGCACAGGTGAGCCAACTTGACTCCATTACACCTAAAACCAGCACAAGCCCTTCATGCAATCCCCCTGCAGGGTCCTTGTGAAGATATATATCCTCAGCCTGCTTGGCTTCCTGTTGCCTTTTGATGTGACACATGTCGTCTAGCTGCTTTGTGTAATGCAAACACTTCTTCTGGATGCCTGGTTTGTTTTTGTTTTTGTTTTTTTTATTTTGGCATTAAAAAATGTATCAGATTCCACTGATAATAAAAATGTAAAAGATTCCACTCAAGGACAAAAAGAAAATGGGGGAATGAAAGACCCCTCCCAGAAAGGGAATTGTACAAGCCCTAGGCCCTTAAACATAGAAATGGCAGATGAGCTTTAATACACAGGCCTGGAACAAAAATAAGCCTTATGAGAAAGTTCAATAAGTTCATATGAGTCCCAGGCTTTGCGGGACAAGATGACCCAACATTCAGACAAAATAGCCCAGAAAAGAAAACAAAGTGCAGAAACTAGACTAAAATATGGGCATTGTTCCATGGGCCACCTGGCAGGGGAAAAGAAACAGTCCCTGACCCCTTGGGGAGACCCGACCACCATTTTTTGCTAACTCATTGTTTTGATTATAGCCAAAATAGGCAATGTATACGTATGTCTCATATATCCACCAATCACATCCCTGTAACCATGCATCTGCTTCTGTAAGCATCCTTCCCAAAACCAGTGCATAGGGCGCACAGGCTGCAATTCTGCCCACAGAAAGTGCTTCCTGATCAAGGATTTTATTGATCAGGAAGCACAGGTATCTGTGGGCGTCTCAGTCAATTCGGAAGACTGGCACGCCTACCAGAACCAGGGACGGACTTTTTATAGTGTTTTGGGGAGCAGAAGCAGGCTTACAGAAGCAGATGCATGGTTACAGGGATGTGATTGGTGGAGTATATGAGACATACGTATACATTGCCTATTTTGGCTATAATCAAAACAATGAGTTAGCAAAAAGTACATGGTGGTCGGGTCTCCCAAGGGGTCAGGGACTGTTTCTTTTCCCCGCCAGGTGGCCCATGGAACAATGCCCATATTTTAGTCTAGTTTCTGCACTTTGTTTTCTTTTCTGGGCTATTTTGTCTGAATGTTGGGTCATCTTGTCCCGCAAAGCCTGGGACTCATATGAACTTATTGAACTTTCTCATAAGGCTTATTTTTGTTCCAGGCCTGTGTATTAAAGCTCATCTGCCATTTCTATGTTTAAGGGCCTAGGGCTTGTACAATTCCCTTTCTGGGAGGGGTCTTTCATTCCCCCATTTTCTTTTTGTCCTTGAGTGGAATCTTTTACTCATTTACTTATTTAAGGTATCTCAGCCGGTTGTTGTTCTACTAATTGATACTGCTGTCTTAGCACAAAGGTTTGAATAACTGAAAGTCTATCTTTTATAAATTGTACTAATTTGTTTAGAATGCAGGGTCCAAATAGGAGAATCAGGAGGAGGATTATCAAGGGTCCCATCAAAGTTGATAATAGAGTGGCAAACCATGGGGATCGATTAAACCATCCTTCAAACCATCCCTGTTGGGACTCAGACATCTTTTGCCTATGTGCCAAACGCTCACGGAGCTTGGCCATGTTGTCTTTTACTATCCCAGTATGGTCAGCATAAAAACAACATTCTTCTTTTAGAGCAGCGCATAACCCACCCTCTCGGAGAAACATCATATCAAGCCCCCTCCTGTTCTGGAGGACCACCTCTGACAGAGATGTTAAAGACTTTTCTAAAGCACTTATAGATTCTTCGATTGCTTTCAAATCTGCATTCATAGCTGCTTGCAATTGACGAAAGTGGCCTGTCTCTATGAGGGCAGTTGTTCCTGTCCCTATACCTGCCGCTACTCCTCCAAAAGTAATCCCCCCTATTAACAATGCTAAAGTCAGAGTGATGGGCTCTCTCTTAATCCGTGGATGTTCCTCAAAATAAGAATACACATACTCAGGCTCATGATAGATGACTTTGGGCCAAATCTCTGTCAATACACAGTAATCAGATGTTTGATTTAAAACAATGGCTGAAATGCATGAGGTTAAGCCAGTATTGCAGGCCCAATAAGTGCCTGGTGGGGCAGCCAAATAATATTTCCCAGTGGGAGCTTTTCTTGTGACATTGCAAAGTGCCTGATGAGTGGGTGGCACAGTTCCTATACAGAGCCCCTGTCCTGTGACCTCGGGAAGTGTCAATCTATGGTTAAGACTAGCAGAACAGCTCTCCGGGGCTGTAGTTTGGTTGGTGTAATTGCCTAAAACCGCTACTCCTTCATAGTAAGGTGGGCTGGAGACTAGACATAACCAGCATTCTTGAGTTCTAAATGGATCTGAGTAATTGAGAGTTAGATATGCACCCTTTACTAGATTAAGTAGCCGGTCTCCTGTGCCCGGTGCGTAAGTGGTCGGAGCGGCAGAATCTCTACTTGTGACAGAGTGGGTCACTAAAGAGGTTTGGGTAAATCTAGGCAAATGGGCTGGAGCCGGAAGTAAGGGGGTTCTTTGATCCTTTAGGACTAGATTAGGTCCTACAGCCGGGGCAATCCGTTCTCGAACCAGTTGGAGAGAAAACAACAGGCCCGGATGGGTCTGCCCAGGGGTATTGAGGCGAAGACCCCACCGTACCCCAGATTTCCAATCATGTTTCTTTCCAGCCTCAGTGAACCTCATTTGGATGTCAGATTCCCCAGCTACACCAGTAAAGGTCACCAGATCTCCTCCCTTGGCTTTCCAGGGCCCATTGGTATGAGTCTCACATCCCCATTTAGCACAGTAAAAGGTTTCTGGCCCCCCGCATTGGGCGGTTCTTTTCCCTCCCGGACAAACATACCAGCTAGAATGCCGGCAAGGGGGGTAAGAATTGCGGGGAGATTTCGTAGTACGCCCCCATGAATCCTTAGCCAACTGACATAAATCAAAGGTTAGAGTAGGCCACCAGGTGCCAGGGGAATGAGCACCGTTGGCTAACACCTGTGTCCATCCTGTCTCCAAGTTGCCTATAACCCAGGAAAGGTTGACAACCTGGTGAGGGCTCGGTTGTCCAGCAACCCCCTCCCTCCAGCATAAGCTCAGAGTGATTAGTGTCAGGAGTGTACTCGTGTGAGTCGCAGCTTTAAGGGGTTCCGGGTGCGTTGGGCCCTCCATTTCTGCTGGGCGGTGGCTTCCTCCGGTTGGGCTGCCTTGACGTGGGAAGAGTGGATCCACGCAGCAATTCTGGCCCACCTTCAGGGCGGTTGGTGTAAATCAGGAGGACAGTATAGGGTCCTTTCCACCGGGGCTCGAGATTCTTGATCTGGTGTCTGCGTACCCACACGAGGTCCCCCACCTGGAACGGGTGTGGCACAGTCGGCTGATCGAGTCTGTCCCGGTATGCAGCAGCCAGAGGTCTCCAGATGTCTCTCTGCACGAGCTGCAAAGCTTGTAGATGGGTTTCCAGGGAAGGGCTATTAGCAAAATTAGCAATATTGGAATTAAAGAAATCAATAAATGGGGGTGGTGCCCCATATACTATCTCAAAGGGAGTCAACCCATGAGAGCCCGGCGTGTTCCGGGCTCTGTAAAGAACTAAGGGGAGGAGGGAAACCCAATCCTTTGAGCCAGTTGCAAGCGTAAGTTTGGATAAAGTCTCCTTAATGGTTCTATTCATACGCTCTACCTGTCCTGAGCTCTGGGGTCTGTATGCACAATGTAGTTTCCAATCAATCCCCAGTAATTTGGCCACCAACTGACTTACCCGGGAAACGAAAGCGGGCCCGTTGTCCGATCCCAGGACTTGAGGCATACCATACCTGGGAAAAATTTCTTCAAGAAGCTTCTTGGTGACTATCTTCGCAGTCTCATGTTTGGTGGGAAAGGCCTCAACCCATCCTGAAAATGTATCCACGAACACCAGTAGATATCTGTATCCGTACATACCTGGTCTGATTTCAGTAAAATCAATCTCCCAGTGGGTGCCCGGACGATGTCCCCTGGGACGAGTCCCAATATCATTTTTTATTTTTCCTGGGTTCACTTGGGCACAAGCTTTGCAGTTTTCAGTCACTTCTCGCAGGGCCTGACCCTGTCCCAAAAGGTGGAGACCTATTTCTTCTCGCTCCAGGAGAGTTCTCATCTTCTTGATTCCCAGGTGGGTTAACTTATGTAAATGAGATATTAATTCAAAAGTCAATTTTGTAGGCATGACAATCTTTTCATTATGGACCCATCGTTTTAATTGAGGAGAGTATACGGCCCCCATTTTCTTTAGGAGGTCTATGTCCTCTGAATCATATGGCCATGGAGAGACCTGCTTATGGTTATCTGTACTGACCACAGTCAGGATCTGTCCTTTCTCTGCAGCCTTTCGAGCCGTGGCATCTGCCAACCGGTTTCCCCGAGCTTCTGGGCTCTGTCCCTTTTGGTGTCCCGGACAATGTATAATACTCAGTCCTTTTGGTAGGAATAGCGCCCTTAAGAGAGCTAAAATCTCAGCCTTGTTTTTGATCTCTTTTCCTTCTGATGTAAGTAATCCCCGTCTTCGATAGATTTCACCATGAATATGTGCGGTAGCAAATGCATAACGGCTGTCAGTATATACATTTAGCCTCTTACCTTCTGCCATCTTGAGAGCCTGTGTTAAGGCGATGAGCTCGGCTCGTTGTGCGGAGGTGCCTGCCGGTAAGGCACTTGCCCAGATTACCTCATCTTCGGTGGTGATTGCAGCTCCAGCCCTCCGCTCCCCATCTGCAACATAACTGCAGCCATCCGTATACCAGGTGTGGTCAGCATTCGGAAGAGGCTGATCCGTTAGATCTGGTCTGGTTCCATGTGTTTCTGCTAAAATCTGGAGGCAGTCATGTGGTTCAGCTCCTTCTGGTAAGGGGAGTAGGGTAGCCGGATTCAAAGCCACCACCGGGCCAAACTGGACCTTCTCCGTGTCCAATAGCATAGCTTGGTAATGAGTCATGCGAGAATTAGAGAGCCATCGGTCAGGAGGTTGTTTTATCAGGGCCTCTACCGCATGAGGTGCCAGGATAGTCAGAGGCTGTCCTAGGGTCAGCTTATTAGCATCCCTAGTCAAGAGTGCAATTGCTGCTACCATTCTCAGGCAAGGTGGCCATCCTGAGGCAACGGGGTCTAATTTCTTCGATAAATAGGCCACTGGTCGCTTCCAGGGCCCCAATTTTTGTGTAAGGACCCCTTTTGCGTAGCCTTGTTTTTCATCTACAAATAGTTCAAAAGGCTTGGTAACATCCGGGAGTCCAAGGGCAGGGGAGGACAACAAGGCACGCTTGATGTTGTCAAAGGCCTCTTGTTGTTGCGGTCCCCACTGGAAAAGCGTCCCTTGTTTAGTAAGCGGGTATAAGGGAGCAGCCATCTCGGCATAACCCGGGATCCAGAGGCGACAAAACCCTGCAGTGCCCAAAAACTCTCTCAACTGACGGGGGCTCTTGGGAACCGGAATGCCAGCTACAGTCTGTTTTCGAGCTGAGGTCAGCCACCTCTGCCCATCTTTCAGCTGATACCCTAAATAAGTAACTTGAGTTTGACAGATTTGGGCCTTTTTCGCTGAGGCCCGATAACCTAGGCGCCCCAGAGTCTGCAGGAGGGATTCTGTCCCCAAACGGCAGGCCCTCTCAGTAACTCCTGCCAAAAGCAGGTCATCAACGTATTGCAGAAGTATGAGAGAGGGGTGCTGGACTCGAAAATCAGCCAAATCCCGATGTAAGGCTTCATCAAACAGAGTGGGACTATTCTTAAATCCCTGGGGCAACCTAGTCCAGGTCAATTGACCCGAAAGTCCCAAGTCCGGATCTTTCCATTCAAAGGCAAACAAAGGTTGACTTTCCGGGCTGAGCCGGAGACAGAAGAAAGCATCTTTCAGGTCCAAAACTGTGTACCAAGTATGTGTAGGGGGCAGAGTACTGAGTAAGTTGTAAGGGTTTGGGACTGTCGGATGGATGTCTTCTACCCTTTTATTGACCTCTCTTAAATCTTGTACTGGCCTGTAATCTCCAGTTCCTGGCTTTTTGACAGGCAGCAGGGGTGTATTCCATGGCGACCGGCAAGGGACTAAAATGCCCTGGTCCAGAAGCCTTCTAATATGTGGTCTTATGCCCTGGTAGGCTTCCTGTGACATGGGATACTGCTTTATAGACACTGGAACTGCAGTGGCCTTCAATTGAATAATTAGAGGAGGCTGCTGAAGCGCTAGTCCCATCCCCCCAGTCTCTGCCCAGGCTAGTGGGAACTTCGTGACCCAAGAGTCTATTTCTGTAGTTTGTGGATTGTCATGTCCCGGTTCATATAGCCTATATTCGTCCTCCAATTGAAGGGTCAGAACTTGAAGAGGGGTCCCATGGGGACCAGTTATCCGGGCCCCTCCTTCTTCAAAATGAATTTGTGCTTTTAGTTTAGCAAGCAAGTCACGGCCCAGCAGAGGGTATGGACAATCTGGAACATGCAGGAAAGAATGAGTCACCTTACCAGTGGCCAGCTGAACCCGGCGATCTGTTGTCCATCGATATGTCTTGCCACCAGTGGCTCCTTGCACCCAGGCTGTTCGGTCACTGAGCTGTCCATGAGCCTGGGTGAGGACTGAATGTTGAGCTCCAGTGTCCACTAGAAAGGTAACGGGCTGCCCCCCAACTTCAAGAGTTATCCTGGGCTCAGGGGGGGGCTCCTGGCCCTGACCCCCCTAATCTTCATCTAGGGTCAAAAGGGAGGTCTCTGGCTTCTTCCGGGGTCCACGGGAGTTCTTAGGATTCTTAGGGCAGTCTCGAGCCCAATGTCCTTTTTCCTTACAGTAGGCGCACTGATCCTTGTCCAGCTTCAGCCCCTTTCGAATTCCCTTCCTGTCTCCCTTCCTTCCCTGACTCTGAACTACGGCGGCCAAAATCCGATTTAGCTCCTTGCTCCTCTTCTTCTCCCTTTCATCTTTCTCCCTACGTACTCTTTCCTCCTTTTCTTCCTGTGTCTCTCTCTTATTAAATATCCTTTCTGCTTCCTTAAGCAAGTCCTGCAGCGTATAACCCTGTAGGTTCTCTAATCTTTGTAACTTAGCCCTAATATCTGGCGCTGCTTGCCAGATGAAGGACATAGAAACACTCGTCATCTGCCCTGGGTCATCTGGATCATAGGGTGTATACATACGATAGGCCTCTTTTAGTCTTTCTAAGAAAGCTGAGGGGGTCTCATCGGCCCCCTGTAGTACCTGCTTCACCTGAGCCAAATTGGTTGGGCGCCTGGCAGCCCCTCGGAGACCCGCTAAGAGCAACTGGCGATAAAGGCGTAGGTGTCCCCTACCGTCAACCGTATTGAAGTCCCAGTTCGGTCTTGTGAGTGGAAATGCATCATCAAGTGCATCAGGCAGCTGAGTAGGACGCCCATCATCCCCCAGGACATGCTTCCTGGCTTCCAAAAACACCCTTTGTTTTTCCTCCGAAGTCAAAAGAGCCTGTAAAAGCTGCTGACAATCATCCCAAGTGGGCTGATGTGTAAGTAAAACAGATTCTATTAGTTCAGTAAGGGCCACTGGGTCCTTGGAAAAAGGGGGGTTGTGCTGCTTCCAGTTATAAATATCGGCCGCGGAGAAGGGCCAATACTGGGTCTGCCCTCCCGTTCCCTGTCTAAGGGGAAAAGCCTGCGAAGTCGAATCCGGTGCTGCTTCTCGCTTATGGCGTAGTCTTCCTGCTATTGGAGAGAATGCTGCCTCAGACTGGGGTTCAGCTTCTGGGAGGGCAGGCGGTCTAGCTTCTGCCTCCTGAGTTGAACGGGTAGAAACAGGGTATGGAGGAGGCTCCTCAGATAAAAGATCTATAAGGGGAGAGTTAGAATCTTCCGGAAGCACCGGCTTAGGTTTGGATGTAGTTTTAGGGGATTCCTTCTTGGTAAGGACAGGATAGAGAGAGGAAGGGGTTGAAAGAGGAGCAATTGGGGCTGAGGGAGTAGGGGGCCAGCTTAAGTCTACAAAGGGTTGCACCCAAGAAGGGGGCTCAAAGGCAAGGCTTTCCCAGGTGATAATGTAAGGCACCTGGTCAGGATGTCCATCTAGTCCTTTATGGAAGATCTGATCTTTGACCTGTAAAATAACAGTTTTATTAAAAGTACCGTCCACCGGCCATCCGGCCCCAAAGGTGGGCCACTCAGAAGTGCAGAGGGTCTGCCACTTCCCCTTCTTAATTTCGACCCCTTGTTCATCTGCTCGGTCCTTGACGTCCTTCCAGTGGTCGAGAGTAAGACTCAGAGGTGTTGTTAAAGAGTGTCCCATGTTAGTTTCAAAGTAAATTAGTGAACAAACAAGACAAACACACCCAACAATCAAACAAGCAACAATCAAGCGCGCCACGCGGCTACGGCGCAAAACTGAAAGTAAAAAGTCAGAGGGGTGCACTGAGGGTCCGGATCCCTCACCCTCCACCAAAACTACGTATCCTTCTGATACGGACTGAGCCCCGACAAATCGGGCTCCAAACGCCCTTGGAACGTCTTCCAGGGCTGCGGGGGAGAAGTCTGAGCTCGTCAGCTCCTTCTCTTGCCCGCTCAAACACTAACAGTCTAGACTCAAATCCAGTAATCAAGCAGTTTGAAGCAAGCCACTCAGCAAAAACCACGAGACAGAACACAACGAATGCTGGCCAGCTTACCTCCCAGTGGGTGTTCGGTGGTCTTAGGGTAGAGAATCTCCGATCCCGGACGAGCCCCCAATGTTAGACTCTCAGAGAGAATCTTCCCTCAGGAGGGAGATCCTCAAGCCCCAATGACCAGTCCGAGTCCACAGGCTGCAATCTGCAAGAGGATTTTTATTGATCAGGAAGCACAGGTATCTGTGGGCGTCTCAGTCAATTCGGAAGACTGGCGCGCCTATCAGAACCAGGGACGGACTTTTATAGTGTTTTGGGGAGCAGAAGCAGGCTTACAGAAGCAGATGCATGGTTACAGGGATGTGATTGGTGGAGTATATGAGACATACGTATACATTGCCTATTTTGGCTATAATCAAAACAATGAGTTAGCAAAAAGTACATGGTGGTCGGGTCTCCCAAGGGGTCAGGGACTGTTTCTTTTCCCCGCCAGGTGGCCCATGGAACAATGCCCATATTTTAGTCTAGTTTCTGCACTTTGTTTTCTTTTCTGGGCTATTTTGTCTGAATGTTGGGTCATCTTGTCCCGCAAAGCCTGGGACTCATATGAACTTATTGAACTTTCTCATAAGGCTTATTTTTGTTCCAGGCCTGTGTATTAAAGCTCATCTGCCATTTCTATGTTTAAGGGCCTAGGGCTTGTACAATTCCCTTTCTGGGAGGGGTCTTTCACAGTGAGCATCCCTTCTAATGACGCATTTGCCGAGCAGCTCGCTGATGATGTCAAAAGCAGGGACGCTGGCCCCTGAGCAACTGCTCTTGGTTAACCTCAGTTAGGATGCTCAGCAGATTTTTCAGACTTGATTGACAGAACCCTTTCAGCACAACCCTGGAAAACTATTAGGAGAAGAGAATCTCAGGAAGGCACTCGGTATCATGCTGAGCTTGTACCATTTCCACAGTGAGGAGAAACGTGGTCCAGGGTCACTTCATAGTCGGTGGCGCACATCCGGACAATGTCTGAACCAAATCAGATCAAAGTCTGAGAGACAAAGTCCTGATTTTTTTCCCCCTGGATTTCTCATTCCAACAATTCTTTAATGTGAGGAGGAGGAGGAGGAAGAGGCAGAGAAGGAAATAGGGCTCTGGGGTGCAAGAGGTTGAAGAAAAGCAGCCTCTGAGACGAGTTCATTTTTCTTTTCTTCATCCCTGTCCCGTTGCTGCAAATATTCTAAATTCGAACGAGGCAGACTTTTCCCTCAGCTACTCAATCAATTTCCCAAATCAGGAAATGAATCCCTTAACCTTCTGCACTCCTCCCCTCCTCCTCCTCCTCCTCCTCTTCTTCATCCCCCTCTTCCTCCTCTCCCTCCCCTCTTCCTCCTCCTCTTCATCCCCCCTCTTTCTCCTCCCCCTCCCCTCTCCCTTCTCCTTCTCTTCATCCTCATCCTCTTCTTCCTCTTCCTCTTCCAGGTGCAGTGGAGAAATGGGGGGGGGTGTCGCTCTGTTAGAGCTGGAGTTACATATGGTTGTAAACTGCTGTGTGGGTTCTGAGAATCGAACTCATGTCCCTGGAAGAGTAGCCAGTGTTCTTACCTGCTGAACCATCTCTCCAGCCTTGCTCTTCCCCAACTCTTACTGCATGTAAAACAATGTTAATCCTGATGAGCAAAAATCCCTAGTATATAAACATCAGCCACAAAGCCACCGCCACTGCGTTCAGGAAGTTATGCCAATCCAGTGGCAATATTGGCTGACCCCTGAACCAAGCAAGACGTGTCCTCTCTCAGTCTTCCAGATGCGTTAGAAAAACACAGTAGCTGCTGTCTCCTGACCTCACGACCATGAAGTACAGTGGGTTTTACACTGCAAGGACCCATCCAAGAAACTACCTATCAACCCTTTTCTCTCCATTTTAACACTTTATGGAATTCAAAGCACATAAAGTAGTATGTGTGATATAGTATACCAGTGGCGGTTAAAACTAATCCTGTTATTGAGGGATACAGGCTGAAAACAAAACCGCTTTCAGATAACATGCACTGTGGTGGAGACCGCTTTTGTCCTGCAGTAAGACGCTGTGCATGTTTCTCCATGTCAGTGAGCACGGGCCCACAGCTCTACAGCATACATTAAAGCTCCAGATTATTACCACGTTACGCTGTTTTAATTCATCTCCTTCTGATGGACAGGTAGGTTTCTCCGGCCCCCTGGGTTTCTCTTTTTAAAATGATATAACAGCATATGTATCAATGGACCTCGAATCTCAGTGTGTTTTTAATGTACGGATGCAAGCCTCACATCTACCCACCCTGCCTTAGTGGGAGAGGCAAAAGACCAGGCACCTGCATTCTGACCTCGCTGACACAGGTGACCCCTGACACTCGCCACTTTGGGAGAAACATATTTTGCAGACTTGTCTGATGATTCCTTTTGGACAAGGGCTAAGCTGCACGTTCAACACTCTACTGTGTTTACAGGTTTTTAGTTTGAAAACAGAAGAATGGATGCTGCAGGTAGGCGAGTGTCCTAAGGGCAGACATGTTTTCCAAGTGAACAGATAAACAAGGAAGTCTCTTTAGGACCCTTCAGAATCAGCCCTGAAGGTGTCCACTGAGAAATAATTCCTCCCCACGCGGGTCCTTTGACCCTGTCATTAGAGCCTCAGCGTAGGAAGGGGGCCTGGAGAACACACACGGGGAGAATGCATGAACTCTGTCCCTATGTGGCTTTGAAGAGTCAGTTCCTCTGAGGACAAAAGTGCCTGTGGCTGCCATTCGCATAGAGGTTGGTGGGACACCAGATGAGGAAAATATATTTCCAAGATCTTCAGTAACGTGTTTGCTTGACGAGTGTTCTGTTTCTGCTCCGGGTTTTCCGGGGCTTGAGGGGTGAGAGTGAGCTTGGCAGTGCAGCTCGGTGGGTAGGGTGTTTGCCTATGGTGCGGGAAGCACTAGGTTTGAGCCTCAGGGATAAACCAAACATCCAGCAGGTGAACGGAAGAGGACCAGAAGCTTCAAACCATCCCCAGAGACGTTAGAGACA
This sequence comes from Rattus rattus, assembly GCF_011064425.1. Taxonomy (NCBI): domain Eukaryota; kingdom Metazoa; phylum Chordata; class Mammalia; order Rodentia; family Muridae; genus Rattus; species Rattus rattus. The sequence continues at coordinate 16,242,173 of NC_046164.1, forward strand.
CAAGAGGTTATCTCAGAAAGAAAGGGAGGGAGGGAGGGACAGACAGATGGCCGGATGGACAGACGGGACAGGACAAAGAAGCAAGTGCCGATAGCACAATGATGATCTCTCCTTATCTAAGACCTGGGCATGCTTACGTAAGTGCACATACCAATCCAGACACCATACCAACCTGACCAAACGAACCAAGCGCAACGGCCCTGCTGACCGTCGCCACACCCCAAAACTACAGGCTTCATGGAGAACGGTTTTTGCAAGAGGCAACCAAAGATGAAAAATGAACGGGTAGGGCTCTTCTGAGGAAAACTCGGTTCCTTTCTTTTGATAAACACCGTTGAAGTATTGTACGTGTGTATGGAAAACTGTCCAAAGTGTACATTTACAAACTCTTCACCTTTCCACAAAGCGAGGACACTGGTGTACCAGCATCTGCATCAAGCATGTCGCCGTTCTACCCCAGGGTAACCACCATTCTGATTTCCAAACAGTTTTCAGTGCATTGAAATTTTCCGGAATGTTACGGACCATGAGCTTAACTCTTCATATCCTATACAGACACACCCCCACAGGGAAGAGGAGCTGCTCCCACGAAAGAAATTTAAAAGCATGTGCTTCAGGTGAGGCGGTGTCCGTTCGTGCCCTTCAATCTGGACGGCTTCACAGTGTTGAGCCCTGCGCAGCCTCTCGAGCCCATGAGGCTGTCTGTAGTGAGGGGGCAAGGATGCGAAGCGCTCCCCCGTGCATGTGGCAGACAGCTATAGTCTCTACTTACCAGCCGCATCCCATCGTCCTTGTGACACATCCCGCGTGTCCTCTCTGGGATTCAGTTGCTCGTGTGCCCACGAAATGGGACAAATCATGCAGTGAATCGTTGTGGAAACTACGTGGGATTGCGCACACAGAGCTCTCCCCGAATCACAGGCTGCCACACACATTTACCATCCTTTTCTTTCAGACTAAACCTTAACTGTCCTTCAGACTCAGCCTGGACGGCATGCCCTAAAATATTTCTAACGGTAATGATTTAAGCCGCTAGTAGTAAATTTATAGTAACTCGGAAACTAGTTTGTGACGTGAGAAAAGTCGACTCTCTGAACAGTGTTTTCCAGAGTCAAGAAAAGTGCCCGTCATGCTTCGAGGGCCAGAACGGCTTGGTGTCCTTCACGCGTCTACCACGCTGGTTCCGCTTTTGTTTTTTCAATGATTCCTGTCATGAGACCATTGTCATCTCAGCTTCCTGCGATAGCCCAAGAATGCATGAAATTATCGTTTCCCGGAAGAACACACAGCAGCCGTACTTCACAGGCATTATCTCTTTATTAATAGCCATTATACCCTTCCATCCCAGCGGCCCTTCCACTCCGACAGGAACACGGTTTCAAAACAGTCCTGCCGCGTCTGTATTTTCACCAGGATCCGTATTAAAAGCTCTGACAGATTGCTAATGAGCCGATGTTGGAATTACAGAGTAGTGTGTTATCCTGTGTCCATTCACAGTTTCCTCACCAGACAGCCCATCTGTCCTGGAAACACAGCCACCGTGGAGCACGCAGGCTGGGACAGTTTCTCCATTTACACCTTTGCCTTCAGAGGCTGCTGTGGAAAGCCTGTCCCTAATTAAAGATCTTAACAGACATAGTGCCAGCACGGTTATTAAACTGCTCTCTTTTGTTAGGAAAGGTGCTGTTTGTCAGCAGTTTGTAGGTTTAGATATTTAATGTGTGTTTCTGTAGCCCAGCAAAATATTTGTGTTTTTAGAATAATTCAATTAGAATGTTGTGCACCATCAATACACATGGCACACGTGCTATCAAAATCCCTTAGAATTATTTGGATTCGTGACAAGGAACCATGGTTTACTGTTATGGACAGACAGACTTTAGAATATATGTTATACTTGAGTGCTCAGAACTATAAAGACAAAATGACCAGATGGAGATCATGACTCGTACAATTTTGAACAAGGCAGTCTTTGCCTCCTGAAATATAGGTATCATTAAAGCACTTTGAAAAGGAGTCTTGATTCCCTGGCAGAATGGGTTCAGTCAAAAGAACAGACCTTCCCTTATTCTAAAGGTTTAACCTTTAGAACCAGTTAGAACCAGTATGGGTGCGATTGGGGCTGGGAACGTGGACGTCTGCCATTTCCCTGTACTTTTCTCATTCCTGCTACCAAATTTGAAGCCCCTCCCCGTCTCCACCGCCCACCGTTGAGATTTGCTGCACTGGAGGCAGGGAGAAAAAGCAGTGGGACGCATGGGCTCTTACTGGCTCCGTGCAAGCCTCCTCAGACTCTTAGCATTGGAAATGGGCTCTTCTACAGATGCCTCACAGGGAGCAGAGTGAGGTGAGAGAGCGCTGGTCCTAAGCCACGTAAGGTTTGTCAGAGCAACGTGACCACCTCCGCAGTATGCAGTACGGAGTCAGGAGCAGCAGCTCCCAGGGTCCGTCACCCTGGAAACGAAGGTATCTCTGAATGACGCTTTCAAGATTGAACCAAATGGCCAATGACAGTGAGGGAGTCACGACGGATATTTCCACGGGGAAACCCGGTGGCCACTCACTGCTCTGAAGTTTCAGCGTAGATGGATGTCCAGTTAGTTAAACACTGGTAAAATCTGAGGAACGCCGTGCAGATCACGAGACGAGCTGGTTGTTCCGAAAGGATCTGCACATTCAACAGCCCGCCTGGGCCAGCAGGGCCATGCCTTCTAGCCGATGCTGAGGCAAGTCTGGATTAACTGCCATGCGGTCGCCACAGCTGCAGAGTTGCTCAGAGGCCAGAGACACAGAGAGAAAGGTCTTCCAGAGGAGGCAGAGCCAGGATTGTTAAAACACGGCTGACAAGAAGGCTCAGAGGCAAAGGGACTTACCACCAAGCCTGATGACCTAGAACCCATCTGGTAGAAAACCGACTCCCTAAACTTGTCCTCTGACATCCACCTGTGTGCCGTAACATGTGCACGCCCACACACGTGTGTGCTGTAATGTATGCAAGTAAAAAATTTATTTTATTTTTAGAGCTTTTGACACAGGGTTTCTCTGGGTTCCAGGGCGTCCCGGAACTTGCTGTGTAGACCAGGTTGGCCTCAGAACTCAGGGATCGGCCTGTCTGTACTTGGAGAGTGCTGAGATTAAAGGTATGTGCCACCACTTCAGGCAGGAAACAATTTCAACTGTTGAATTATGTAGGATGTGGGTGAACAAAGAACGGATATGGAAGCCGGGAAGACACAGGACGAAGTGGGAATAAGTTCAGGGCCTGTCCATGCAGGCTGCTGGCTAGGGTAGGGCTACGCCAGTGAGGGGGAAAGGCTTCAGGACGCTTTCTCTCTTGAAGAGATATGAGTCTACTTTGCTTTTGTTGTTAGAAATTTAGTTTCATTTTCTCCTTTTAAAATAGACTAATTTTTAGAGTCATCCTAAGGTTACAGGAAAATTAACTAGAAAGCACAGAGAATTCTCTCACGCACAAACGTCTCCCACGCAGGGGGCAGGCTTATTACAATTGAACCCTCAATGATACATTATTTTTTTTAAAGATTTATTTATGGGCTGGAGAGATGACTCAGTGGTTAAGAGCACTGACTGCTTTTCCAGAGTTCCTGTAGTATACTGTATCTGTCTTCAGACACACCAGAAGAGGGCATCAGATCCCATTACAGATGGTAGTGAGCCACCATGTGGTTGCTGGGATTTGAACTCAGGACCTCTGGAAGAGCAGTCAGTGCTCTTAACCGCTGAGTCATCTCTCCAGCCCCCGCAATGATACATTATTACCACCTTAAGGACCACCTTCACTCTTGGATTCAGATATCCCGGAGTTTTCACAGATGCATAGCAACGTGGAGCAGCCATTATGGTACCAGACAAAAGAGTTTCTCAGCCCTAAGCCCCCTCCTGCTTCCTCAGTCACTCCCATCTCTGCCAACCTCTAATCCTGGCATCAGGCCACAGCTCTGCCTCTTCCAGAGTGTCACATGGTTGAAGTCACATGGCTGAAGTCACACAGTGTAGACTTGCCACACTGGCTTCTTTCAATTGAGTCACACACAGTACATTCCCACCATTTCATTTTGATAGCTCATCTCCATTTCAACACTGAATAACATTTGTGTTTCGTTGCTTTGCTTTGCAGTACTGGGGACCGAACCCAGGGCCTTGCGTGCAGTAGGCACGAACCCTATCCTTGAGTTACACTCCCAGCCATTCTTTCTGAGACAGACTGGCTCTGCAGTTACTATGTAGCCTAGGCTGGCCTCAGACTCTCAAATTCTGGGATTATACCTTACCTCGTGAGTTTGTGTTTCACAGTTAAGTCTAAGTTAATTGTTGACACAGGCCCAACATTTATGTCTAGATTCTTTTTCACACTTGAAGTATTGATTTCCAGTTGTTTGCCATCGGCCATCTTTCCTTGGCTCTGTTGCCTTTGTCTGATGATGTGCATCCCCACAGCCCCATGCCCAGGCTCTATCCGGCTCCTTCTTCCCTCTATCTTGTCTTTTGGTAACACCACCTTGTAGCTTTGGAGCAAGTGGTAGATTCCCGTACACTCAGTCTTCCGGTTTTGTTCTTCTCAATCTTGTCCTGCACCTTCTGGATCCCTTATCTTCCACAAAACCATAGAATTTGTTCACAACCACACAAAATAAGTTGCTACAGTTTTGACCAAATCAACAACATCGGAAAGAAATGACATTTTAACATTATTTTTCCTACTCACGAGACGAAAATCTCAATGCGTTCCATTAGTCCTTCTTGGCTTCTTTCTTTTGACTTTGCCATTTTCCTCACGTGGAACTTATTTACAACTCAGCATCTCATTTTCAGAGGACCTAAAAGGCAATGGGCTTCTAATTTCAAAAATCAGCCCTGTTCCTGACAGACAAGTGACTGGTTTTGTTGCATTAACATTATGTCCTGCAAATTTAATCAGCTCCAAGATTATTTCCTTATTCCTTGCCCTGCCCCACTGATCTTTAACCATTGCTCGTGCCCCAGTCCTGGGCTGCACAACCAAATACAGGGCTTGAAAATTTTGACAATGATAAACAGTTTCCGAGCTTTCATCGACCAGAAGTGAATTTATTTAAAATAAAACGTGTGGGCTGGAGAGATGGCTCAGTGGTTAAGAGCACTGACTGCTCTTCCAGAGGTCCTGAGTTCAATTCCCAGCAACCACATGGTGGTTCACAACCATCTGTAATGAGATCTGATGCCGTCTTCTGGTGTGTCTGAAGCCAGCTTACTCACATAAAATAAATAAATCTTAAAAAATAAATAAATAAAACGTGTAATGAATCTGGGTGCTTCTGGCCACACTCACCCATGTTGCGTTATGGGTTGGGCTGCAGCTCTGATTCCATGCACAACACGTGTGTTCATGTAATACACGGCACCACACCACACAGTGGCGGCAAACACTGCCTGAAACACCTCTGCTTATATCTGAGTTGTCCTGGGCTCCAGCGTCTTTTCTGTACAAATAAAGTTTTCTGCTCTTACAGACACGTAATAGCTCAATAACAGAAAACAACAACTTTACTGTCTCTTCCTGTCGTTTCCATCACCTAATTAGCATATCATGGATTGTGTTAGCCACACAGCGCTCTACCTCATTATTATGTAAATTTGCCTTAGTCTTTAAAAACCGTAAAGTTATATACCCAGATTGTCTTAAAATAAACTTGTGATTTATTATCAGTAAATGTTCTATTTGTATCCCTACTTCATATTCCTTATATATCCGACATCGTATCAATATTCCCTGGACATAAAGGATAAAGGAATCGACACGCCCGGTCTGGTTTACTAAAAACACCATCAAAGTCATTCTGATATTTTGGTTGTGAGCCCAGCCTTTAACTGCTGAGCCATAGTGCTCTAGCCCGGTGTTCTTAATTCCTAGCATGAGGTATTTACTCTCCGGCATTTTTTATCCTTCTTAGATTGCCCATGTCTATGTGTATCTGTCTGGTCCTGGGGGCTGTCTAAGTCTCCCCTTTGGCCTCTCAGCTGAGATATCATAGTGGATTTAAATTCTAATACCTACGACAATCCTGCCTCACCTGAATCTGGTTGTTGTCTCCTCAGATTATGTGGTGGGTGTTGTTGCTGGCTGTTTGCCTTTCCTCTTTTTAGCATATCTTGGTAATACCTTTTGTCAGAATCCAGACATGATCTAGTGGGTGAGAGGAATCAGAGCTGACTGGATCCTTTGTGTTGTGGTAGGAATTGGGGAGAGGAATGAAGGCACACTGTTTGCTGCCTTCTGATTGGGTCTCAGCCTTCATAAATCTATGGTCTTCGCAAGGGATCCCCCAGCTTTCCTCCCTGTGTGATGTTGGGGCATGGTATCTAGAAGGATAGAATTACATTTGTTCCCTGTCTGATTTTGTAGTGATTTCGCACTTTTGTCTCCTCCCACGACACGCAGAGAAACACGTCCACGCCAGGCTCCTCTCCGACTGTGTTCCGCTTACCGTGCAGTCAGGATTCCAGTAGGTTCACCTGTTTAATGGGGAAAATAGACTTTTTTCAGAAGATGGGTCTCGTTAAGAACAAGTGTTTTTTAGAATGGCTAGTTTAGCTCTTCTGGGTGGGAGCAGCATGAAGGGACGCCCAGACTTCACTCTCCGTGAGGTAGAACTCACGGAGGGCAGGGAGGGTGTCTGCTAGAGTTTTAGATCTTTAGACTTATCTGTGCTGAGCGTATGTGTGTCAGTCACAGCACCTTACTTGTGGGTTCCGTCACTGACTTCTGTGGAGGCTTTTGCTTTGGTAGGCAGTGACTTTCCAAATGTGCCTGCTGGTTCTCTATGTTTGAGAGCCATGTTTGTGACCTGTGAATGCACTTCTCTGGGTGGTCTGAGGAGAGTTGCTGGATTTTTTTCTGAGCTCATTCAGCGTTTTGTTAAGATGGACTGGACACTTGTAAACTATTCGCTTGTCAGATATGAAACCATAATACCCCGTTTTTAGGCAGAGAAGATGAGGTACAGGTATCTAAGGTGTCAGCCTGACTGACCTGAAGGGTGGGCGCTGTGCTGTTCGAGTGAGAAGGTCCCCAAAGGCCCAGATGGTTGGGGTTGCCGGTTGGTGGCACCGTTTAGGTTTCAGATGTGTGTCGCTGAGGGTGGGCTTTGAGGTTTAAAAACCACACTCCATTCCCAGTTCATTCTCCCCTGTCTCCTGCTTGCCATTCAAGTTTGCCTTGACTTCTGTTTGAGCAGCCATGGCTGCTGCTTGCTACCATGCTTCCCCGCCATGACAGACTCTTACTGTCTGGAAAGGCAAACCAAACAAACCCTTCCTTCTGTGAGTGCCTTGGGCATAGTGTTGGTTTTTTGTTTTGTTTTTTTAATTCTTTTAAAAGATTTTTACTTATTCACTTTACAGCCCACTTGCTGTCACCTACCTCCCCACCCCATGACCCCCTCCCACAATCCTTCTCCCCATACCCTTCCCCTTCTCCCCCCACCCTGGCCCATCAAGTCTCTGTGAGGCTAGGCACATCCTCTCTCACTGAAGCCAGACAAGGCAGCCCAGCTAGAAGAGCACATCCAATGTACAGGCAACAGCTTTGGGGACAGCCCCCGCTCCAGTTGTTCAGGACCTACATGAAGGCCAAGCTGTACATCTGCTACATATGTGTGGAGAGGCCCAGGTCCAGCCTGTGTATGTTCTTTGGTTGGTGACAGGAGAGCCCCAAGAGTCCAGGTTAGTCGACTCTGTTGGTCTTCCTGTGGAGTTCCTATCCTCTGAGAGGTTGCAATCCTTCCTCCTGTTCTTCCACGAGAGTTCCCAATTCCATCCACTGTTGGCCGTGGGCGTCTGCATCTGTCTGAGCCACTCACAGAACTTTCGACCCAAAATTTATCCTGTCTACAAGAAATGCAGGAATGGGGAAGGGGGTAGAGGGAATGGCCAACCAATAACTGGCCCAACTTGAGACCCATCCCATGGGCAGGCACCAATCCCTGACACTCTTGTTGATGCTCTGTCATGCTTGCTGACAGGAGTCTAGCATGGCTGTCCTCTGAGGGACATAGTGCTCTATCACAAGCAACAGAAAATTAACTCCTCCGAGGAACCTAGGCCTTTGATTTTACACCAAGAATTGTACCGTGGGGTTCTTTTGTCTGGAGTCTTTTGCATTTGAGTGGAACCACGCCGGATCCCAGGCTTTGCAGCTTATGGATGGCCTAGCACAGACCTTCTTGGCCTCTCTAACCACGTGAGCCACCCTGTAATAAACTGTCTCTCATTTGTTGGTGCTGGTTAGTTTTTTGTCAGCTTGATACAAGCTAGTGTCGTTTGGAAAGAAGGCGCCTCAACTGAGAAGATGGCCTTCATCACACTGGCCTGCAGGTTAGTGTATGGGTTATTTTCTTGATCAATGGTTGATGTGAGAGTGTCCAGCTGACTGTGGACCATATACATATACATATACGCATATACATCCTATATATAGACGTAGAAATAGACATCATATACATACACATACACATATACATATACATCAAACTGAATAAGCCATGAACAGCAAGTCATTGGGTAGCGGATTTGGAGCCTAGATATGTGGGCAGCTCTGGGATGTTCTCACAAGTGTGGGGACTGGTTGGTCATATGCTGATCGTAGGTGACCAGGCATGGAACAAAGGAAGTGACTCTGATCTGACCAAGAGCCCTCCTTTTAGCCTCCAACACCCCGTCTGGACATGTGAGGGAAAATAAAAACATGTAGGCAACCCCTTAAGGTTCTGTTTGTGCAGCTTCTGCTATAATGTCATTGTAGAAATCAAAGCACATGGCTGAGTTCAGACTCAAAGGACGAGAAGTGGATTCCTCCTCCTGGTAAAGAGACTAAAGTCACTTTACAAACGTCAAGGGCACAGAAAGGGAGTCAACAGACACAAGCTGGAGTCGCTGGACAGGAGAGAGCCTTGGTTGAGAAGATGCCTCAATGCAATCAGGCTGGCCTGTAAGGCTGTTTTCTTAATTAGAGATTGATGGCAGCCCAGCCCATTATGGGTGGTTCCATCCCTAGGCTGATGGTGCTGGGTTCTATAAGTAAACAAGCTAAAGCAAGCCTTGGGGAGCAAGCCAGTAAGCAGCACTCTTCCATGGCCCCTGCATCAGCTCCTGCCTCCAGATTCCTGCTGTGTGTGAGTTCCTGTCCTGACTTCCTTCAACCGTGGACAAAGACGTGGAAGTGTAAGCCAAATAGACCCTTTCCTTTCCAAGTTGCTTTTGTTCATCGTGTTACATCTCAGCAGTAGTAACCCTACCTAAAACAAAGGGCAAAGAATTGGAACCATAAGGGCAACTGGTCTTCCATACTGGTGGTTCCGGACCTTCTAGTATGCGGCTGTTGGCAAGGTACCGAGAAGTGGCCACTTGAAACTACACACCTCATTGCATGGTTGTTTGATCAAATAGAATGGCCTGTAAGACACTGGCATAGGGCCCAGCCCATGTAGGGAATGAAAAGCTACAGGCACCGTGCAGGAGAAAAAGGCCGAACTAAGTAGCTTGGCACTGTTGGCCTGTGTTGAACTGATGCTGGTAAGTGGAAGGGTCACTGTCCGGTAACAGATGGCCAAGGCAGGGGTGGCCAAACTGACAGAGAATCAGGAGGATCGGTGGCTCAGAGACAGATAACTTGATGTCTGTTACTTCAGGATTTTGAGCCTTTCCCTTGGGAATTTCATGTGAGGGATGAGGAGATGGTGTGTTCAATGACTTTTCCCGGTGCAGCACAAGAAAGCTATTTACTTATCATGCATCTTCATTTGGAAAACCTGCTGTTGCTTGCCGTTTCTTCTGTATGGGCATGATCACTCTAATGGAAACAGAGAGGGGACTACTACCCTGATTTCTGAGGGAGGCATATATCATCTAGGAATGAACACAGCGGCACACTTTGCGGTAACCACAGAGAAGAAGTAACTTTCTTACTCACAATAGAACACGGGCTACAATGTACCAAAGGTCAGAATGATGGAAGACCGCTCCCCTCTGCTGTCTCTAGTTTTTGTAGCAACTGTGACTGTAATGGGTGCTCGCTGCACTAAAACAATCACAAGATGCAAAGCATGGAAGATTCTCGTGATCCATTAGCGCAAACAATTGCCAACCAAACAAAACAGCAAATTCCCCACATACAAAGATTTAGTGCGGCGAGACCAGGATGACTAATGAAGGCATTTGTTTGTGCCTACTTATGACAGTCCCTTGTAGGCAGGGGAAAGAGAACAGAGTTCTGTGCTTGCAAAGGCAGTGTGCAGGCTCATCAAAAAACACACGTTTGCTTTTGTAGTGAAAGAATGTGAGTTTGCTCTGCTTCACCTCCTGGCCTGGGCTCCTCTGATATCCTTGTAATTTAAATGAGAAAGTTGTTCTGGGGGGAGTCACCACATTTCAAAGAAGTGACCCTTTTTGAGTATTGAAAGAATCCCCAGTGTTTGAGTTCACTCCTGGGTGAGGTGGTGTCACAGAGTTCTTGGGATGCCATCCAGAGAAAAAAACGACCTTGGGAAGTTGCCAAAAGAAGTTGTTTACCTTGTCTTTTTTGCTTGTTGTGCAAATGGGTCTCAGCTTTGGTGAGAAAACAAGCACATTTCAAGCTCTGTGGCATCAAAAGTCCCCACTGCTGCCAAACACTGACAAGCGAGTTTATTGTGCATTCTAGGAGGGGCTGGACTTGTATTGTGGACTTCGGAGCTAAGACTTCTTCCCAGTTGACCCCAAGCTGGTGTGCTTAGTTCCTAGGGGCAACTGGGTCACGGCGTTTTATTCTGTTACTTCTCCTGAAGGACTAGTTCCTCTGAGCTCCCCCATTAATTTATTTACACTCACCTGACCTCCCAGCCCCTAACACACATACACACATACACATGCACACGGACACGCATGCATGTGTGGGAAAACTGCTAATTAAGGTCGAAGTCTATCGTTGACTGGATAGCCTTCTGGGGCTCACCGTGTAATGGAGGCTCCCTTTGTTAGCAGAGTTTCTCCTTCTCTGACCTTGTCTGGGGAATTCTAAGCCCCCACAGTCACCTCTACCTGAGTAATGTCACATAGCCTCAGTTACTTTCTCCCATCACCTATTCAGTCAGCACCTGAAATTCCTGAAATGCTTCCCCATACCAATGAGGTATGCCAGGTACCCTAAGCCCCCAGCCAATGGTCTTTGCCCATCCTGGATGTCCCCTGCCCTCAGTCCCCCAAAACTTTTCAAGCCATTAATCACCCTAAGTAAAGTTGATCCGTCTACTGACAATTGGTCCAGGTGTGGTCATTCATGTACTCACTGGGCTTCTGAACACCCTGGTCAATGTCTCTGCTCCCACTGCCCTTGCCGACCGAATTGGCCTATGATTTATGAGGGTAGGGAGCCCCCGTGTGTGTGTGTGTGTGTGTGTGTGTGTGTGTGTGTGTGTGTGTGTGTGCGCTATTAAATTTAAAAGAAAAATCTAGTCACAGAACTTTCCCTCAAGACATCTGTGTCATATAAGGGCCACAAGGCTAGGAGAAAAGCAATTCTATTCTATTCTATCTACGTCAAAAGAATAACTGGGGCCCATTTCAAACTACAGTCGGTGATATGTGAAATTTGTAGGGAGTTAGGATTCCTGTGTGCTCGCCTGAATGTATACAGGAGACCTGGTCGCTAAGCTGATGTCTCCAGCATGTCACTGAAAACCCACAGATTCCTGTGTCTATGAAAATCCAAATCATGGAGCTACGAAGCAGAAGTTTGCAAGGGGAGTTTTGCTCAAGTTCATCAAGCCTTACCAAAGAGTTGGAGAGACTAACTCTTGATATAACCTAACTGAGGCTGGAGGATGAGGGCACTGAATTGTCCTCATTTTGAAGTTCTCGGTGGAATACTAAATTTAGCTGGTGAGAGCTAACCATAACAGTACGATAGTAAAATCAAGAGTGAAAGAACTCATTTCGTACCCGGACTAATGGGCGGATCTCCTCAGCAAATCAACGGCCAGGCAAATGAAAAGTCTGGCAGCAGAGACAGACAGACAGATGGCCCAGCTTAATGGCTGAATCCTCATCCAAACAGACAAAAGGAAGGGAATGTCGAGAGGCCGTGGGAATGATCTGTGTCTAAACGTCTCGCTGATACCTGCCATTTAGAAGTTCTTATTTAAGGCTGTTAATACTGCAATCAACCATAGTTTGTATTAAGACTTGGAAGAAATAGTTGGGGTTGGGGATTTAGCTCAGTGGTAGAGCGCTTGCCTAGGAAGCGCAAGGCCCTGGGTTCGGTCCCCAGCTCCGAAAAAAAGAACCAAAAAAAAAAAAAGACTTGGAAGAAATTGTTTCTTTGCTGATTTTTTTTTTAAACCAGCATACACAAACCATTTAATTATAGTCATAGGGGCTGGAGAGATGGCTCAGCAGCACGTGCTGCTCTTCCTGAGGACCCACGCTCAGCTCCTAGCACCCACGCTGGACAGCTCACACGCTCCAATAACTCCCATTCCGGGGGTTCCAAAGCCTCCAGCCTCCCCGGGTCCCTGCATTCATGTACATACACATTCCCAACCCAGGTCAAAAATAAAATAAATTGTAAAAAAGAATAATAAATTACAACAGCATATTTGTAATTCCTAGGAGGATAACAAAGTCAGGCTCATTTTCTAAAACACACACCCACAACAACAATACTGACAACCACAACAATAACAACCATGTAAAGCCATTTATTTGCTGTATGAAAACAGGCTACTTCTGTAGTACTCATTCTGCATCCTTTCAGTGAGAGATTCCAGGATCAAGGAGGGAACTTCAGTTTGGTTCTATAGGATTTCCGGAAGTGGCCTCCTAGGTAGACTGTCGGCCGGGGTGGGGGGGTGGGGGCAGTCATTCGTGTCCTCTCCACCGGGTTAGGCCAGAGTTGAGGGCTGGCAGACTCCCACTGTCATTGCTAGTTATCTTTATAGCGTTTGATTAGAGGACCCCCTCCCCCCCAGACACACCCAGCTCAACCATTGGTTCAGCTTCTCAGATACAGGCCCTGCCGGGGCTGGGTCATCAGGGGAGTCCCCTTGTTTGGTGATGATACCCCTTCCTAACAGGAAATGCTCACAGGACAAGGGAAGAGACTCTCAGCAGAGTGCGTGTGCACGGCGTTCTTGAGCACTCGAGGGGGTAACCTTAATGAGCACCAAATATTCATCTCTAATAAGAGCATGCTGTCATAATCACCCTCCCTGCGATAAATATCCTAGAGATTTTCTCTTTGTTAGGTTAATGCTTTTCCACAAGATAATTTAACCGGTTCTCTGAAAAATAATCACGCGTTATCGGGCCCGGCTATAGTAATACGGGCGGTTGGTTTTTTTTTTTTTTTTTTTTAATTTTTATTTTGTTTTGAATCTTGCCTTAAACAAATCCCATCCAAATAAATGTTCCTTTTTTTAGCTGGCGCACAAGCCTGGCCTCCTCCCTGTGATCCAGCCCCCAGCCGGCAAACGCTCACATAACAGTATATCTTCTTGATTTCATTTGAGCAAAATTTATCATCCGCAAGCAAAGACAGAAAAATGTGTGAATGTCTAAAGCTTATGTAAATTAAGAGGCCATGCACGTTGGTCCTAAAAATAGTAGATAATTATAGGCATTTCTTCCCCCATACAATAATTACAAGCTTCCTGTCATCTTTTCTATTCTGTATAAGGTCACGGTAGTATTATACAAAATTTACAGTATATTACAAGTTAAAAACACAATAATTAACAACTGTGCATCTTCAGCACTGGTGATGAATGTTCACAGTAAAAGTTAAAAAAAGAGCATTATTTGTTTTATGTGGACAGTACACACTTAAATTTAATCATCAACTCCTGGCGCCCAATAGGCAATACTGTCTTACTATTATAACGCTATTTGCCAAGTTCATAGTACACCCTTGGGTGGAATTCATCCTTAACGAAGTGACAGGAAGCCAAATCTCTCGCCGTCATCTCAACCAGGTGCGCAGTGTTACTCTGCATTTAATAATTCTGTGGAACATATTGAATGATAATGAGCAAGTAGTAAGGATTGTTTTGACCATTATGATCAGCGTCTGATTCAGGGGAGAAAAAAGAAATCCTCTCGCCAAATAATGCGGGCAAATCAGCAGTTTGCTTGGTATGGGATTTTTCCCCCAACCCCTTACACCATGATTTTCTTTATACAATTCATTGAGGGGAGGTAACATACTTCGGTGGGGAGAAAAGGCATAATAAACAGAAAGGAGGATTTCTCTTCGACTTCACGTAAGAGGGACAGAGAGTCGTGGGTGATATGAAATGACAGGACGGGTCGTCATTCTCTGTTTTGCTGAAGGAAAAAGTCATGGAACCAGACTCCTCTCATCTCTACCAGCCGCACCTTGCTGTCAGGATGGGGCAGGGGAAGGCTGGAGCGTCTAGAAACCCTTAGAAACCTTGCTGATGCTGTGGCACCTGGTCGGCTTGGTTGTTTCACATCGATGGTTTTGAAGGCTCCTCTCTCCATTGGCCATCCTGGAATCCAAGATGGGCGGGATGAACAGGGACGCGCGCACCGCCAGCCTGCGCCTGCTCGGAAGTGATATCCTTGAAGGCAGGGGAACCTGGAATTGACCGGAGCTGATTGTTAGACTTTGTGTTTCAAAGCAACTGAAGGAGAGGCCATCTTTGCCATTTGCCTGGTAAACAGACTCCAGGGCTAGGGAGATAGGGATTAGCAGAAAAAGCGCTTCCCACACAAACGTGGGAACTTGAGTTCAGATCCCCAGCACCCACATAAATGGCCAGGCAGACTCCTGTGCCTGTAAATTCCGGTGCTAGGGAGGCAGAGGCAGGCTGTTCCCTGGGGCTTGCTGGCCAGACAGAACAGCTGAATTAGATAAGTCCCAGCTTCAGTCAGAGACCTTGATACAAAGAAGTGGGATAAACAGCAATTGAGAAAAACATGGACACTGAGCTCCCCCTCTATACACAAGCACACACGCGCACGCACACAGGCACATACACATGTGAGCACACACGCACGTACACATGTGAGCACACACGCACAGTGAGAAGGGAGGGAGGAAAGGAAGGAGAGAAGGAGAGAAGGGGGAGAGAGAGAGAGGGGAGGATTATGGGAATTGGTAGAACCAGCTGTACTGTGCAAAGGATCTGGAGTATAGGTGAGCACTGTGCGTGCTTTTAGGAGTGAGTACTGGGTGACGGGGCTGGTTACATTCAAGAGTGGTCAGCATTAGATGTTCCCTGTGAAGTCAACTCAGACGTGAACACTTGAGGGTATCGCTCACGGATGAGACCTTGCCTGCCATATAGGAGACCCTGGGTTGACCTCCAGGACAGTCTGTTAATAAAGTCAGGACAGGTCAGCCCTGGGGAGCTCTTACCCAATTGAAAAGTCATCAGTATGACTCCCCTCGCATGTGTTCAGCTAAATGACCGGCCTCTTAGCTTAAGCTGAGTGTTGCATTAAGAATTCTATCCGTGGCCTCTTGTAGTTTATCCTCACCCTCCCACAAAGACCCTGCTATGCACATCTTAGAGATGAGAAGACTCAACACTCAATTTCATTGTTCCTAACATTTTCTAATTTACAATTAGCTATTTAAAAAAGTACACAAACATTTGTTTACAAACCTAAGGTTCGATCCAAGTTCAACCAACACTTTAAAGAGTTCCATGTAAAGTGCTGTGATGAAGAGAATTGATCGCAGTCATAAAGGGGGGGGGGACACACAGAGCTGGGGTGATGACTCAGCAGTTAGGCTGCTGGTCTGCCTGAGGACCAGGGTCAGTTCCCAGCTCCCTGTGGCATCTCACAATCCCCTGTGCAGGCACCAAGCTCAGACCTAGCTCAACATATATATATATATATATATATATATATATATATATATATATATATATATATATATATATATATCAAATACTCACATATACACAAAAAAGAAAAAAAAAACTTTAATGTTTTAAGACCAGCAAAGAGACACTTGTTTAGACCAAGCTCGCCCATTCTTGATGCAGCAAATTCCTGTACAAAGTAGCAACAGAATTTGTATTCTGTCTTTATAGAGCCAGTCGCCTAGGATGCAACCTACCACTAACCATTTGTTTTTCTTCCTGTACCACCCCTGACGCTGAACCAATGTTCCAGCTCCCAAGTTCAGTCATTTCTGAAGCTTTTCCTCCATCAATGGTAATTTCTTAAAACCCCTCTCTCACGATCCAGAACGTAATCTGTTGTCTTCAAACTGCTCTCATGTTTTTGCTCTCATGAGTGACAACACAGTGTGATTTAGCCACCATCTTGTGTTAGGGTCACCGTTGCTGTGAGGGAACACCTTGACAAAAAGCAGCTTGAGGAGGGAAGGGTCTATTTGCCTTACATAACCTGAACCACAGTCCACTGAGGGAAGTCAAGGTAGGAAGTCAAGTGGGTAAGTACTGGATGGTTTTGTGTGTCAGCTTGGCATAGGCTGGAGTTATCACAGAGAAAGGAGCCTCCCTTGAGGAAATGCCTCCATGAGACCCATTTTCTCAATTAGTGCATTTCTCAATTAAGGCATTTTCTCAATTAGTGATCAAGTGGGGAGGGCCCAGCCCCTTGTGGGTGGTGCCATCCCTGGGCTAGTAGTCCTGGGTTCTATATGAAAGCAAGCTGAGCAAGCCAGGGGAAGCAAGCCAGTAAGTAACACCCCTCCATGGCCTCTGCATCAGCTCCTGCCTCAAGATTCCTGCCCTGTGTGAGTTCCTGTCCTGACTTCGTTTGGTGATGAACAGCAATGTGGATGTGTAAGCTGAATAAACCCTCTCCTCCCCAACTTGCCTCTTGGTCCTGATGTTTTGTGCAGGGATACAGACCCTGACTAAAACAGTGAGGAATCTGAGGCAGGAGCTGATGCAGAGGCCATGGAGGGTGCTCCTTTTGCCTGCTCCTATGGCCTGTTCAGCCTTGCCTCTTACAGAACCTCTGACTTTTGGGACATTTTCTTAGTAACTGATGTGAGAGGTTCAGCCCATTGAGACACCCTCCCCTCTCAGATGACTCCAGCTCTCATCGAGTTGACACAGAACAGGACAGAACAGCCATTGCACTCATTTTAAAGAGTTAGTTCCACCCCTAATTCATTCGGCCAATAAGTTATGCTGTGTGCCAGGTGCCATCTGGCTGCTGGGTGGCAGGGTTGGGCACAGACAGGTAGACCCAGCGCCCAGTAAGCCTAAAACCCAAGCTCTTTCAGCGTAGGTAGAGGGAACATGCTGTCTAAGGTTAGACCCTCCTGTGTCTCTCCTGCTCTCACAAGATCGTTCTCCCGGGGAGCAAGCACTTAACTGTATTTTATACCCTTCTGTGTAAGCCCAGAGCAGAGCCTGGTACATAATTATTGTTGCTAGATACTTATTTGCTGAACAGATGACTGGATCTGACAGAAGAGATTAGATGGGAACCAAATATTTAAATAAAACAATACAGATGTTTAAAATACCACATGGGCTGGTTTTCTCCATAGCCCTTGTGGACCTTAAAGTATCCGAGAACTGATCAGGGATATGCCGACGGCCCCTAGAAGAACTGTCATTTGGTGTTTACAGACCACTTTTTCTCAAGTCCTCACCGGCTGGTTTCTGCAGAGCATTTTCTATTGAACACGGGCCTTCGTTTGTATTGAAAGTGAGCGCTCCCTCCTAACGTATCCTAGGTGGGACAAATGTGTTCTGTTGACTCAATAATATAACGTTTTATCAGCCACATAAAAAATGAAATATATGTGTTCATTTGCTGTTTGAGGTGCTTTTTCCTCTGTGTGTGTAGGAACTATGTCAGCTGCTATCTGGTGATCTTTTTTTTGACACCCTTTCCCAAGAGTATTGCATATATAAACACGCTCTATTTGAACAAGACCAGTGACAGCAAAATTGCTTGCTGGTCTCTAAAGAGACCATAATAATGTACACCGAGGGAGAGGCCCAGAGTCTGACAGAGCCCCCCGCCACCGCCACCAGTGTAAACCATAAAACCCACTTCAATAGCCAGAACAGAGCTGTTTAAAGTGCGCCCCTGGTTAATTACATTCAAAGAGTAATAATAAAATCATCTATTAAATTTTAGAACTTCCTCTTTAAAATATTAAATATTTGGAAACCACAATGCAGTTAAGTTTCTCTAAGAACAATGCTTTTTTTTTTTTTTTTTTCTTTCTCAAGCTGGCTTATAAGAATGCTCGAGGAGCTCTTCCAGTGAGTGAAAAAAAAAATGTCTGTCTTGTGAAGAAATATTTAAATAAACACTGTTTCTGCAAGACGTCTGAGGCCTGTTTAACAACCAAAGGAGCAGTAGACCTTTTTATTTGTTTTTTTTTTTGATAAGAGGATACACCTGAGTCACAAGTGCTCTGTAATAACAGACAGTGTGCGATAAAAGTCATGTGAAACTAAAGTCATGTTTGTTGAGCCTATGTTTGGGACCTTAACTCAGATCGGGGCACTGCCTGGCCTTCAGAATTAGGTCACTGATAATGTCGTCCACACCAAGGGGAAGAGCGTGTGCTGCTCCCTGACAATGCTCCTACTGGGCCAGGGTGGAAGGACTGGTTTTGAAGAGACTGTCCAGGAAGCTCTGTCTGGGGCTCTGGATAAACACATGGCTTATTCAGACTCCTCTTCCTTTGATTTTACCTTTAGATGGAAGGATTAATCTGCCCATGCAAGAGAATTCAGAATGTTATCTTTCAAGGCTAAAGATGTGACGGCCATTTATCTACCCCAGTGTAGTCTACCTCACCTCAGATTCCAGTTGAAGATTAAATCTTCTATGCCCAGGAGTAAAATGTAGCAGAGCTCATTCCTAAAGAGGCACTGGGCCTGTGGGTCATGCCGCTGGCTCCTCTGGGATCCTAGAGTGGGAGGGAGAACATGGTACCGTCTTCAAAGGTACAGGTTCAGTTCTGGGGACATTTTTCTGAGCAGCTTGAGGACACATTTTTAAAAAAATAGATCTGATGGCAACCTGAACTTAGGTCAGAAGAGTCATGTGAAAACGTCTCTGGTAAGTGGAAGTGAAGCCGCCAAGACAAGGGTATGTAGAAATGACATCATGGCAGATCTTCACAGCCACTGGGTCACAGAAGGGCTTTTTTTTATCCGAGCTAAGTTGGACTTGATCCTATAAGTATCAAAGAAGGACTTTAAATAGTCAAAATGAGCTTTCGCTACACCATTAGGGGTCCGTCTCACGGCAGATAGACCTGCAATGGCCAGAGCCGGAGACAGAGACTCCTCCTTTCCATCGTGAACGCTGGCGAATCTGGGAGAGGCACTGATTACTGCTCAGAGGCACCTGGAGAGGGTTACTGTGATTAGGATGGTGAGGGTTAAAGTGAGAGAGACCTCGGAAACCCACAGAACCTCACTCTTGTAGGCAGCGGAGTGTGGCGAGTGTGGACGACCCTGCTCTTTCTACATTGTGTGCATCCAGAGGTAAGTTCTTGAATGTCCTCATTCTTGCGTAACATTTGCTCAGAAGGAAAGTATGAGGAATTAAGTTAGTAGGTTACTTGTCCCAGAAGCCTTGAGTCTCTGGAAGGAAGAAACCTGGAAGTAGTCCCTTAGGACTTGGAAACTGTGAGAGTCTTCAATGTAAGATGATATCTACTCACTCTCACTGGATTCAAGGCAGACGACGATCTACTTTGATTTCAGTGTCCTTACTCCCTTCGGGCCCTCTCGGGTCCTGGTGTGGCTTGGTTCTAATGTTATTTGTGTTAATTTGGCTCCCGAAATTACACTGGAACCTGCACGCCCGCCTGTATGATGCTGAAGGCCCATGACCCCCAGTTGGTAGATAAAGTTGCCTGTAGCCAATGGCTGGGCAGGAAGACAGAGGCGGGGCTTTAGATTTCCAGGGCAAAGGGCTGACCGGAGAAAGAAGTTTTTAGGATTGCCATGCCAGAAAGAGAGGGTTCAGCCATGTAAGAGCCCATGAAGAGCGGCCCCAGGGGCCCCTCCCCTGACTGGGTCTAAGGGAACAAAGATGAAATATAGATTTTAGTAAGTAATAATTCAGGAGTATCGGAGGGGAGGCGTTAGCAACATGGAAACTTAGGAATGGCCCAGCCATTGAGCTACTTAGGGCATACAAAAAATGAGGCTGCGTGTGCGTGTGCGTGTGCGTGTGCGTGTCTTTCATTCGAGAACCCACCACACTGGGGCAGTAGGGGGAAGCACGCACGCACGCACGCTCGCACGCACGCTCGCACGCACGCTCGCACGCTCGCACGCACGCTCGCACGCACGCTCGCACGCACGCTCTCACGCGCCGTTATAAGGTCCCGCTACACAAAGACACATACAAAGTATTTTTTATCAATAAATGTGCTTTAGTCACTATTATCTTCTTTTCAGACCCGACACCCCAATGTTGCTGTGAGGTCACCCCACAGTGCTTCCTTCCTCTCTTCCCTTTCGTATCCTCTCCGTCCACTGTAGCTCCTACCCAGCTTCCTGACCATCTTCCTTACCCCAGTCCTTCTGGAGATGCTTTCTTTGGGGACTGTTAGCTCCCCGTTGATGGGTTCAGTCATAGCCCTAGCTAGGTTTCTCTTTACCAGATGAAAACATCATGCATTTTCCATCTTATCGGATGGGAAATATTTCAAAATCCCTTAGTGGTTCTGTCCATTTTGTAAGTGATGAAACGGGCAAAGCTATGACCCTGATTGTCTCTAGCCCACTAGCCTAAAATGAGACAGTCTTCGTAAACTGTGAATGGCACTAAAATTACTGTTTTTATTGCAAGCTTTTCCTAAGGAGCTGGCTCTGAGTCTGCCCAGGCTGTGTCCCCACTATGTGCTCCTGCCTCCGTTGTCTCTCTAGATACTCATTTTAGCTCACAATTCAGCTGTTCTATACACAGAGATCCTCGACCCCAGCCTAACCCTTCTCTAGAAGTCCTGAGTCAAACTTTGATCTACATCAACTCAAAAGAATGAAATGCAAGCACACCTTCCTGGTTCTCATGGCTCAGAAGCCTTGCTCGATTTCTGATTTCTCCCCAAAACACCATCGTCTCCCTGTGATCCTTCAGTGCTGACAACCAAATGTTGTATGTCCTCTGGGATTCTACAGAGATTAAAAAGGGATATTGTCTGTCTGTCACCTATTGTCAAGTTCCCAGTGACCCTGAGACTTCGAGTTTAATTCAATAGCCACCTGTTTTGTTCACTACTGTGTGATTCATCCTATATGTCATCCCTTGAAGGTCTCAGGAACACACAGCAGACTTCTCTTTAAAGCCATCTTTTCTCCAAACTTGTGGGCATAGCCCGGGATTTAACCTGGCTAAGTCAGGCTCATGGGTGTTTCGACAGTCAGTTGCTGGTACTCAAGGCAGCTCTACTTCTAGGGTGAGCATTGGCTGGGGGAAGGAAGACAGCCATCTAAATGACATAATCCCAATGGCTAGCCTGGGTCCATCCACCACCCTCGTCAAGGTTTCGAGAGCAAACGAGTAAAAGCCCAAATAGCAGACGATTTTTTTTCAAGTCTTTGCCCAAAACATTTTTTTTTTTGCTTCTGTCTTAGTGATTAAAAATAGATCCCATTGCTGAGTTCAGAGTTAGTGTGGGGGGAAACCCACCAGAAGGCGCAGAGGCAATGGAAAGAGGAGAGAAAAGTGGGCACTCGTTCAGTGACTTCGACTAGCCAACCTAACCCCAGTGACTTTCATTTGCTACTATGGACTCTCCATGGAAAACCCATGCTGCCCTTCGCTGCACTCCATGACCGTTTAATGCTATGCAAGCCAGACACAAAGTCTTCCAGACGCACAGCAGGCCTCTCATCAAAATGATCTTCGTCTCCAAAATACAAAGTCTCAGGACAGGGCTCACTTTACTGTATAGTCAGCAAAAAGTCCTACAGACCTGGATTCTTGAGGGCCAATCTGTGTTTCACAATTGTCACACACATTGTTTGGCGTGTGTCTTCTGTCATGGTGGAGTTGAGGGGAACAGGGCAGCAAGCAAGACAAAACACACAGAGAATACAGCTCCAGACCCAACGGGCCTCAAAATCATTGGAAAGAAAAGAGACGCTGGGCACCACCCAAAACTCAGATGGCGCAAAAGCTAATGGTGTTGTGTCACTGATGGCCGCTGTGGATCTGTCTTCAGAGACCAGAGTCCTCTTGGTGGGCCAGAGTTGCCAAGCAGGCATCACGGGGCAGGAAAGGTTTGGAATTGAAAAGGGTTTTGAAAAGGGGAAAGGCAAGTTAGCGGGCACAGGAGCGTAAGGGAAGCCAGTGTAGTTAAGAGTGGTCGGCACCAAGGCCATCCTGGAACAAAACAGGAGGTCAGTAGGAGATAGATATGGCTGAATAAATGCTAATGGATGAGACATGGCTACTGTGCTGCCTACACGATACAGTCTTAATTTACCAAGGAATCCACTTATGATCGTGATAGGAGAATATGGAGTTTTCCATAAAGAACATTGATTTGGTGATACCTAGTTACAAAGGAAAGAAGTCAAGTAGGGAGTCAGGAGACTATCGGCCCAATTCAGGCCCGGGTCCGGAGGAGTTGAAACAGAGACTGGAAAGAGACACATCCCTGAGGCACCACAGAAGACAGATTTAATGCCTACCTCATGTGAAGGCCGTTTTGTAATGTATTTGGGGAAATCTGTCCGTTTTTGGTCTATCCATGGCAACTTGCCAAGAGGAATAATTATTTCAGTATAGAAAACCAACCCAAAAGGTGAGATGGCTCAGTGTGGGAAGGCACTTGCCAAAAAGCTTGATGATGGAATTTAAGTCTTGAAACCCACATGGTGGAAACAGAGAACCAAATTGTTCACTGAACTAAACACACACACACACATTCATATCTCTCTCTCTCTCTCTCTCTCTCTCTCTCTCTCTCTCTCTCACACACACACACACACACACACACACACACAGTAACTTAAACACTTTTTAAAAAGTAGATAAAATCACACTGTTCAATAGAGAATTTGGAACATTTTTTTCTGATTACTTGGGACTAAATTTTTAATATTTTCCATTCAGTGTCTTTAAATGCAATGCAGAGATTGTTATGAGCCTGAGAAAACTGAAACACTGTTGATTATTCTGTGGTCAGTCTGATGTGATGCTGGGCTACTCCCAGACCAATAACAGACAAGTCTCATAGTTCCTGCACTCAGCATTCACAGGGCGAAACTTCCTGTGGACTGTCCATATCAACACACCAGGATTAGTCCAGTTCTTTCTCTCTCTCTCTTTTAGTGTACAAGTGCTCTGTCTGCTTGTATACCTGCATGCCAGAAGAGGGCATCAGATCCTTTAATAAATGGTCATGAGCCACCATGTGGGTGCTGGGAATTGAACTCAGGACCTCTGGAAGAGCAGTCGGTGCTCTTAACGGCTGAGCCATCTCACTAGTCCTTTATTTGCATTCCTAACCAAGGGAAATAAGCAAGGTTCAGCAACTTCCCAAGGCTGCTCACTTAGTAAGAGGCAGAATTTGAATCCATACAACTGTCTATTTCAAAGCCTCTACCTCCCCAGTCGAAGAACAAACTGTGCAACAAAGTGAAAAGAGCTTTGTTTCCTTTACAGAATCAGAAGCAGAAGCAGAAGCAAAGGATCACAATTTTAGGCATTTGCTCTATTTAGAGGATCAAAATTTTAAGATGTTGTCAGCTCATTCCTTTAATCCCAGCACTTGGGAGGCAGAGGCAGGCTGATCTCTGAGTTCAAGGACAGCCTGGTCTACAGAGCTAGTGTTAGGACAGCCCAGACAACACAGTTTGTTGTTGTTGTTGTTGTTTTTAACTGACTTTGAAACTCTGTTTAAAACAAAAAGTAAACCAGAATTTCAGGGTATAGGCTGATGAGTCTTGACATTCCCTTAATGTAACAAGTTAAGTCTTTATTTAAGGGCTAGCACACTTGCAGTTTTCTTCCATTGGTGGGCTAGACAGATAATAAAGATGACAGCAAAGGTTATTAAAGACCGGAAGAACTACAAAGTGAATTCTTTAGGCACAAGAGAACGGTGCTTTTATTTAAAAAAAAAAAAAAAGCAGCACAATATGAAAGAAAACTCTTCAGCCTCAGATGCCTAAATACACCATCAAAAGACTGCTCAGTTCTCAAACGCCAGCATTCCAGATCCCTCTAGAACTCACGCTTTATGTAGAATATCAAAGCCAGCGGGATAGTCGGTGTCCCAAAATGTCTTAATTCGGAGAATTAGTGTTAACTGAGCCTGATTAGCTCCATTTATCTCTAATTAATTACCTTTATCTAATTAGACACTTTGTTTCCAGTAGACATGGAGTCAAGTAGACTAGATTATTAGTGCAGTCATTGTGCCTTTACGAAATCCTGAAATTAATGAAACATGCAAAGGAATCTGCAGTTCTAATTGCACAGGTGTTGCCTTATGGTAAAGCTTTATCATGTGATTACGCCGAGGGGTCATTAGTGACTTTTATATAGAGGATGAGCCTGTGAGATGTACCTTAGCAACAGCTCATTAGTTTGGGGTTGTTACTGTGTTATTTATTACTTCCGCCTTCCCATTACCTAGATTGATTCATGGGCCTATATATTCTTTCCTCAGCGCAGAGAAAAAAAATAAAATAAAGTGAACCATCGTTACGAGGAGTCCAGATGCAAAGTTGAAAAAGGCAGAGCTGCGTGTGTTCATAGGCTGCCCTCTGATTCTTGAAGACAAAAGCCCTCTAAAGTTGCGTGTGGTTGGAACGGAGTTGATGGCTACTTCCTATGGAAAAGGAACCAATTTAGAATCCCTGAGTAATCTGGAAAGGTTGGTGTATTTGCTTTAAACAACACGTGGCTCTCTCAATGTTCTCACCTAACTGTACATCAAGGTTTGTGCGAAGGAAGAAACAAAATATTCTTCTGCATTATACTATGACTGCATTTACTTTCTCTGCGTATCTTTCCAAAATCGACGAATAAGACACAATCTCTGTATGTGCGCATCACAATTATTGATAAGTATCCGATCTACGCTTCTGTTTCCCATGAGGCTGACGGCAGATGGGGAGAGCTAACCATAAGAGGCAAAGGTGCTTTTCCTCACGGTGAAGTTAGGAGCACACGAAGGAGCTCAGCCTTTGGATCTGAGTGTTTTCCCCGAAACTATTTGAAGAAACATGTTTTTCATCATCGTGGGGTAATTAAGCGGCTAGAATCAAATTCTGCCATGATCCCATCCCAACACATAAACATGTTTACTGATGATACAGTAATTTCTTTAAATAATTTGTCAACATAAGTATGTCAAATGAGGTTTTAAAATCACTTCTCTCGGGGCTGCCCAACCCTCCCCCAATTCCTCCACTGCTCTGAGCCGCACACCGCCCGCCATTCGCTCACTGCTGAATCTAAGCTCGGGAGATGATAACGGGTAACTGCTATGTAGAGCCTGACACCTAATTTGAGTGGTAATAATGAATATTTAATGACCCTCCTTTCAAGCATGAACATAAAACTTTTCATGTGTGCCTTACTAAAATTATAACCATTAATCTAAAAATTATTGTTGCAACTGAAATAATAGCCAAGAATTATAGATTATAGCCAAGTCAGAATACTGCATAAATATTCTACACAAACACACGCACAGAAGGCTACAGTCTTCTGTTGTCCTTCAACCCAAGTCCTCTCTTTGACAAGTGTGGAAGTTTTGTTATTCGTAGATATCCAAATCTGGATACAAAAGGCTAGCATTTTTATCAAGAAATAACCATAATAGCCATTTTCACTCCTCCTTAAATTCTATTTAGACGTATTGTCTAAGTAAAAATAATATGCATATAAACATGTGGCCCTTATAGTGGTACTGTTTTTAGGTTTGTTCCACTTAATCAAAGCAAGGAAAAAGTTTATCAGAAAGGTAGAGATTTTATACCTTAAATTTCATTAAAAAAAGAAAAGTGGGTGGTGTTTTCCAGTTTGTCTCTCTATAGAAACCATGTGACTCTGGAGAAAGAAGGTCTGGGATATGCACGATGCCTTTAACAATGGGTTTTGTGAATTGATGGAACTTTTTAATTACACCGTTTCTGGTATCTCCCTAAGACTCGAGTAATTTCATATGCCTGAAATATTGCAGAGAAACACATGTCTCCCTCGACGGCTGGTTCTGCTTTCATTGTTACAGGGAAGAGGAAACCAGTGATGGCGGTTGTGAAAATGGGATTCCACAGCGAATCTTAGCGCATGTTATTAACGTTTTTTTTTTTTTTAAGTGTGTGCTTATAAAACTCGAGGGGGAAATGACTCAATAATGTGGAGGAAATACCAAGAAAAACCTGAAGTTTCTCCCTTTTCAATCTTCCCTAACAGACATGGCGTGTTTAGCTGAGATGGTACATGCCTTTAACTCTCGTGCTGTTTGTTGTAAGGCTAAAGGAGGTGAATAGAGTTCAAGGCCAGCCTGAACTGGACACCTGGTTAAGGGGAATGGGGAGAGGAAGGGAGAGAAATGAGTTCGGATTCCCACTGAATGGCTCGCCGGATACCCAGGTCACCAGCCTGTTTCTGCCTTTTCCAGTTTGAAAGCGGAAGGCAAGTGTGTTGGGACACAATTTCAAACTGTGTGGAGTCACTGGACACATTCCTGACAGAGCAGGTGTTTTAGCTAAAGCAAATGGGGAAGGCAAACGGGGAAGGCAATTACACTTGCACTCTCTCCCAGCGGACTAGGTGTCTCAGACATGAGGTGGCAATGTCCTCCGGTCACCTGCACGAGGACTCCTTACACACGCAGCCTTGCTGCTGTCCCCACTCATATGTGGCGTTTAGACACCGTGGTCTTTGTCTCTGTATAGACCTCCAATCTGCCACGTCAGTTGACTACACCCACAGTAAACCAATGTGTTGTTACATATGCACAGACAATGCATTGGTCGTGGACATGTGTGCAAGTATCGGGAAGTTTA